>NW_027463986.1:0-238180 GCF_050947455.1 Rhinoderma darwinii
CCTCCAAAAATTGACCCTTTTTTTTGGCAGATGCCTGCCGGGGTTCTTCCATACATGGATGTAAAAGCAACAAGCAATGGCTTTTGACAAGCCCTCCAAAAATTGACCCTTTTTTTGGCAGATGCCTGCCGGGGTTCTTCCATACATGAATGTAAAAGCAACAAGCAATGGCTTTTGACAAGCCCTCCAAAAATTGACCCTTTTTATTGGCAGATGCCTGTCGGGGTTCTTCCATACATAGATGTAAAAGCAACAAGCAATGACTTTTGACAAGCCCTCCAAAAATTGACCCTTTTTAGTGGCAGATGCCTGCCGGGGTTCTTCCATACATGGATGTAAAAGCAACAAGCAATGGCTTTTGACAAGCCCTCCAAAAATTTACCCTTTTTTTTGGCAGATGCCTGCCGGGGTTCTTCCATACATAGATGTAAAAGCAAAAAGCAATGGCTTTTGACAAGCCCTCCAAAAATTTACCCTTTTTATTGGCAGATGCCTGCCGGGGTTCTTCCATACATAGATGTAAAAGCAACAAGCAATGACTTTTGACAAGCCCTCCAAAAATTGACCCTTTTTAGTGGCAGATGCCTGCCGGGGTTCTTCCATACATGGATGTAAAAGCAACAAGCAATGGCTTTTGACAAGCCCTCCAAAAATTTACCCTTTTTTTTGGCAGATGCCTGCCGGGGTTCTTCCATACATAGATGTAAAAGCAAAAAGCAATGGCTTTTGACAAGCCCTCCAAAAATTGACCCTTTTTATTGGCAGATGCCTGCCGGGGTTCTTTCATACATGGATGTAAAAGCAACAAGCAATGGCTTTTGACAAGCCCTCCAAAAATGTACCCTTTTTTTTGGCAGATGCATGCCGGGGTTCTTCCATACATGGAGGTAAAAGCAACAAGCAATGGCTTTTGACAAGCCATCCAAAAATTGACCCTTTTTTTTGGCAGATGCCTGCCGGGGTTCTTCCATACATGAATGTAAAAGCAACAAGCAATGGCTTTTGACAAGCCCTCCAAAAATTGACCCTTTTTTTTGGCAGATGCCTGCCGGGGTTCTTCCATACATAGATTTAAAAGCAACAAGCAATGGCTTTTGACAAGCCCTCCAAAAATTGACCCTTTTTATTGGCAGGTGCCTGTCGGGGTTCTTCCATACATGGATGTAAAAGCAACAAGCAATGGCTTTTGACAAGCCCTCCAAAAATTGACCCTTTTTTTGGCAGATGTGTGCCGGGGTTCTTCCATACATAGATGTAAAAGCAACAAGCAATGGCTTTTGATAAGCCCTCCAAAAATGTACCCTTTTTATTGGCAGATGCCTGCTGGGGTTCTTCCATACATGAATGTAAAAGCAACTAGCAATGGCTTTTGACAAGCATTCCAAAAATTGACCCTTTTTATTGGCAGATGCCTGCCGGGGTTCTTCCATACATGGATGTAAAAGCAACAAGCAATGGCTTTTGACAAGCCCTCCAAAAATTGACCCTGTTTTTGGCAGATGCCTGCCGGGGTTCTTCCATACATGGATGTAAAAGCAACAAGCAATGGCTTTTGACAAGCCCTCCAAAAATTGACCCTTTTTATTGGCATATGCCTGCCGGGGTTCTTCCATACATGGATGTAAAAGCAACAAGCAATGGCTTTTGACAAGCCCTCCAAAAATTGACCCTTTTTATTGGCAGATGCCTGCCGGGGTTCTTCCATACATTGATGTAAAAGCAACAAGCAATGGCTTTTGACAAGCCCTCCAAAAATTGACCCTTTTTATTGGCAGATGCCTGCCGGGGTTCTTCCATACATGGATGTAAAAGCAACAAGCAATGGCTTTTCACAAGCCCTCCTAAAATTTACCCTTTTTATTGGTAGATGCCTGCCGGGGTTCTTCCATACATGGAGGTAAAAGCAACAAGTAATGGCTTTTGACAAGCCCTCCAAAAATTGACCCTTTTTATTGGCAGATGCCTGCCGGTGTTCTTCCATACATAGATGTAAAAGCAACAAGCATTGGCTTTTGACAAGCCCTCCAAAAATTGACCCTTTTTATTGGCAGATGCCTGCCGGGGTTCTTCCATACATAGATGTAAAAGCAACAAGCATTGGCTTTTGACAAGCCCTCCAAAAATTGACCCTTTTTTTTGGCAGATGCCTGCCGGGGTTCTTCCATACATGGATGTAAAAGCAACAAGCAATGGCTTTTGACAAGCCATCCAAAAATTGACCCTTTTTTTTGGCAGATGCCTGCCGGGGTTCTTCCATACATAGATGTAAAAGCAACAAGCAATGGCTTTTGACAAGCCCTCCAAAAATTGACCCTTTTTTTTGGCAGATGCCTGCCGGGGTTCTTCCATACATGAATGTAAAAGCAACAAGCAATGGCTTTTGACAAGCCCTCCAAAAATTGACCCTTTTTTGGGCAGATGCCTGCCGGGGTTCTTCCATACATGAATGTAAAAGCAACAAGCAATGGCTTTTGACAAGCCCTCCAAAAATTGACCCTTTTTTTTGGCAGATGCCTGCCGGGGTTCTTCCATACATAGATGTAAAAGCAACAAGCAATGGCTTTTGACAAGCCCTCCAAAAATTGACCCTTTTTTTGGCAGATGCCTGCCGGGGTTCTTCCATACATAGATGTAAAAGCAACAAGCAATGACTTTTGACAAGCCCTCCAAAAATTGACCCTTTTTAGTGGCAGATGCCTGCCGGGGTTCTTCCATACATGGATGTAAAAGCAACAAGCAATGGCTTTTGACAAGCCCTCCAAAAATGTACCCTTTTTTTTGGCAGATGCCTGCCGGGGTTCTTCCATACATGAATGTAAAAGCAACAAGCAATGGCTTTTGACAAGCCCTCCAAAAATTGACCCTTTTTATTGGCAGATGCCTGCCGGGGTTCTTCCATACATGAATGTAAAAGCAACAAGCAATGGCTTTTGACAAGCCCTCCAAAAATTGACCCTTTTTATTGGCAGATGCCTGCCGGGGGTTCTTCCATACATGGATGTAAAAGCAACAAGCAATGGCTTTTGACAAGCCCTCCAAAAATTGACCCTTTTTTTGGCAGATGCCTGCCGGGGTTCTTCCATACATGAATGTAAAAGCAACAAGCAATGGCTTTTGACAAGCCCTCCAAAAATTGACCCTTTTTATTGGCAGATGCCTGTCGGGGTTCTTCCATACATAGATGTAAAAGCAACAAGCAATGGCTTTTGACAAGCCCTCCAAAAATTTACCCTTTTTTTTGGCAGATGCCTGCCGGGGTTCTTCCATACATAGATGTAAAAGCAAAAAGCAATGGCTTTTGACAAGCCCTCCAAAAATTGACCCTTTTTATTGGCAGATGCCTGCCGGGGTTCTTCCATACATGGATGTAAAAGCAACAAGCAATGGCTTTTGACAAGCCATCCAAAAATTGACCCTTTTTTTTGGCAGATGCCTGCCGGGGTTCTTCCATACATAGATGTAAAAGCAACAAGCAATGGCTTTTGACAAGCCCTCCAAAAATTGACCCTTTTTTTTGGCAGATGCCTGCCGGGGTTCTTCCATACATGAATGTAAAAGCAACAAGCAATGGCTTTTGACAAGCCCTCCAAAAATTGACCCTTTTTTTTGGCAGATGCCTGCCGGGGTTCTTCCATACATAGATTTAAAAGCAACAAGCAATGGCTTTTGACAAGCCCTCCAAAAATTGACCCTTTTTATTGGCAGGTGCCTGTCGGGGTTCTTCCATACATGGATGTAAAAGCAACAAGCAATGGCTTTTGACAAGCCCTCCAAAAATTGACCCTTTTTTTTGGCAGATGTGTGCCGGGGTTCTTCCATACATAGATGTAAAAGCAACAAGCAATGGCTTTTGACAAGCCCTCCAAAAATTGACCCTTTTTTTTGGCAGATGCCTGCCGGGGTTCTTCCATACATGAATGTAAAAGCCACAAGCAATGGCTTTTGATAAGCCCTCCAAAAATGTACCCTTTTTATTGGCAGATGTGTGCCGGGGTTCTTCCATACATGAATGTAAAAGCAACTAGCAATGGCTTTTGACAAGCCCTCCAAAAATTGACCCTTTTTATTGGCAGATGCCTGCCGGGGTTCTTCCATACATGGATGTAAAAGCAACAAGCAATGGCTTTTGACAAGCCCTCCAAAAATTGACCCTGTTTTTGGCAGATGCCTGCCGGGGTTCTTCCATACATGGATGTAAAAGCAACAAGCAATGGCTTTTGACAAGCCCTCCAAAAATTGACCCTTTTTAATGGCAGATGCCTGCCGGGGTTCTTCCATACATGAACGTAAAAGCAACAAGCAATGGCTATTGACAAGCCCTCCAAAAATTGACCCTTTTTATTGGCAGATGCCTGCCGGGGTTCTTCCATACATAGATGTAAAAGCAACAAGCAATGGCTTTTGACAAGCCCTCCAAAAATTGACCCTTTTTATTGGCAGATGCCTGCCGGGGTTCTTCCATACATGGATGTAAAAGCAACAAGCAATGGCTTTTGACAAGCCCTCCAAAAATTGACCCTTTTTATTGGCAGATGCCTGCTGGGTTCTTCCATACATGGATGTAAAAGCAACAAGCAATGGCTTTTGACAAGCCCTCCAAAAATTGACCCTTTTTATTGGCAGATGCCTGCCGGGGTTCTTCCATACATAGATTTAAAAGCAACAAGCAATGGCTTTTGACAAGCCCTCCAAAAATTGACCCTTTTTATTGGCAGGTGCCTGTCGGGGTTCTTCCATACATGGATGTAAAAGCAACAAGCAATGGCTTTTGACAAGCCCTCCAAAAATTGACCCTTTTTTTGGCAGATGTGTGCCGGGGTTCTTCCATACATAGATGTAAAAGCAACAAGCAATGGCTTTTGATAAGCCCTCCAAAAATGTACCCTTTTTATTGGCAGATGCCTGCTGGGGTTCTTCCATACATGAATGTAAAAGCAACTAGCAATGGCTTTTGACAAGCATTCCAAAAATTGACCCTTTTTATTGGCAGATGCCTGCCGGGGTTCTTCCATACATGGATGTAAAAGCAACAAGCAATGGCTTTTGACAAGCCCTCCAAAAATTGACCCTGTTTTTGGCAGATGCCTGCCGGGGTTCTTCCATACATGGATGTAAAAGCAACAAGCAATGGCTTTTGACAAGCCCTCCAAAAATTGACCCTTTTTATTGGCATATGCCTGCCGGGGTTCTTCCATACATGGATGTAAAAGCAACAAGCAAGGGCTTTTGACAAGCCCTCCAAAAATTGACCCTTTTTATTGGCAGATGCCTGCCGGGGTTCTTCCATACATTGATGTAAAAGCAACAAGCAATGGCTTTTGACAAGCCCTCCAAAAATTGACCCTTTTTATTGGCAGATGCCTGCCGGGGTTCTTACATACATAGATGTAAAAGCAACAAGCACTGGCTTTTTATAAGCCCTCCAAAAATTGACCCTTTTTATTGGCAGATGCCTGCCGGGGTTCTTCCATACATGGATGTAAAAGCAACAAGCAATGGCTTTTCACAAGCCCTCCTAAAATTTACCCTTTTTATTGGTAGATGCCTGCCGGGGTTCTTCCATACATGGAGGTAAAAGCAACAAGTAATGGCTTTTGACAAGCCCTCCAAAAATTGACCCTTTTTATTGGCAGATGCCTGCCGGTGTTCTTCCATACATAGATGTAAAAGCAACAAGCATTGGCTTTTGACAAGTCCTCCAAAAATTGACCCTTTTTATTGGCAGATGCCTGCCGGGGTTCTTCCATACATAGATGTAAAAGCAACAAGCATTGGCTTTTGACAAGCCCTCCAAAAATTGACCCTTTTTTTTGGCAGATGCCTGCCGGGGTTCTTCCATACATGGATGTAAAAGCAACAAGCAATGGCTTTTGACAAGCCATCCAAAAATTGACCCTTTTTTTTGGCAGATGCCTGCCGGGGTTCTTCCATACATGAATGTAAAAGCAACAAGCAATGGCTTTTGACAAGCCCTCCAAAAATTGACCCTTTTTTGGGCAGATGCCTGCCGGGGTTCTTCCATACATGAATGTAAAAGCAACAAGCAATGGCTTTTGACAAGCCCTCCAAAAATTGACCCTTTTTTTTGGCAGATGCCTGCCGGGGTTCTTCCATACATAGATGTAAAAGCAACAAGCAATGGCTTTTGACAAGCCCTCCAAAAATTGACCCTTTTTTTGGCAGATGCCTGCCGGGGTTCTTCCATACATAGATGTAAAAGCAACAAGCAATGACTTTTGACAAGCCCTCCAAAAATTGACCCTTTTTAGTGGCAGATGCCTGCCGGGGTTCTTCCATACATGGATGTAAAAGCAACAAGCAATGGCTTTTGACAAGCCCTCCAAAAATGTACCCTTTTTTTTGGCAGATGCCTGCCGGGGTTCTTCCATACATGAATGTAAAAGCAACAAGCAATGGCTTTTGACAAGCCCTCCAAAAATTGACCCTTTTTATTGGCAGATGCCTGCCGGGGTTCTTCCATACATGAATGTAAAAGCAACAAGCAATGGCTTTTGACAAGCCCTCCAAAAATTGACCCTTTTTATTGGCAGATGCCTGCCGGGGGTTCTTCCATACATGGATGTAAAAGCAACAAGCAATGGCTTTTGACAAGCCCTCCAAAAATTGACCCTTTTTTTGGCAGATGCCTGCCGGGGTTCTTCCATACATGAATGTAAAAGCAACAAGCAATGGCTTTTGACAAGCCCTCCAAAAATTGACCCTTTTTATTGGCAGATGCCTGTCGGGGTTCTTCCATACATAGATGTAAAAGCAACAAGCAATGGCTTTTGACAAGCCCTCCAAAAATTTACCCTTTTTTTTGGCAGATGCCTGCCGGGGTTCTTCCATACATAGATGTAAAAGCAAAAAGCAATGGCTTTTGACAAGCCCTCCAAAAATTGACCCTTTTTATTGGCAGATGCCTGCCGGGGTTCTTCCATACATGGATGTAAAAGCAACAAGCAATGGCTTTTGACAAGCCATCCAAAAATTGACCCTTTTTTTTGGCAGATGCCTGCCGGGGTTCTTCCATACATAGATGTAAAAGCAACAAGCAATGGCTTTTGACAAGCCCTCCAAAAATTGACCCTTTTTTTTGGCAGATGCCTGCCGGGGTTCTTCCATACATGAATGTAAAAGCAACAAGCAATGGCTTTTGACAAGCCCTCCAAAAATTGACCCTTTTTTTTGGCAGATGCCTGCCGGGGTTCTTCCATACATAGATTTAAAAGCAACAAGCAATGGCTTTTGACAAGCCCTCCAAAAATTGACCCTTTTTATTGGCAGGTGCCTGTCGGGGTTCTTCCATACATGGATGTAAAAGCAACAAGCAATGGCTTTTGACAAGCCCTCCAAAAATTGACCCTTTTTTTTGGCAGATGTGTGCCGGGGTTCTTCCATACATAGATGTAAAAGCAACAAGCAATGGCTTTTGACAAGCCCTCCAAAAATTGACCCTTTTTTTTGGCAGATGCCTGCCGGGGTTCTTCCATACATGAATGTAAAAGCCACAAGCAATGGCTTTTGATAAGCCCTCCAAAAATGTACCCTTTTTATTGGCAGATGTGTGCCGGGGTTCTTCCATACATGAATGTAAAAGCAACTAGCAATGGCTTTTGACAAGCCCTCCAAAAATTGACCCTTTTTATTGGCAGATGCCTGCCGGGGTTCTTCCATACATGGATGTAAAAGCAACAAGCAATGGCTTTTGACAAGCCCTCCAAAAATTGACCCTGTTTTTGGCAGATGCCTGCCGGGGTTCTTCCATACATGGATGTAAAAGCAACAAGCAATGGCTTTTGACAAGCCCTCCAAAAATTGACCCTTTTTATTGGCATATGCCTGCCGGGGTTCTTCCATACATGGATGTAAAAGCAACAAGCAATGGCTTTTGACAAGCCCTCCAAAAATTGACCCTTTTTAATGGCAGATGCCTGCCGGGGTTCTTCCATACATGAACGTAAAAGCAACAAGCAATGGCTATTGACAAGCCCTCCAAAAATTGACCCTTTTTATTGGCAGATGCCTGCCGGGGTTCTTCCATACATAGATGTAAAAGCAACAAGCAATGGCTTTTGACAAGCCCTCCAAAAATTGACCCTTTTTATTGGCAGATGCCTGCCGGGGTTCTTCCATACATGGATGTAAAAGCAACAAGCAATGGCTTTTGACAAGCCCTCCAAAAATTGACCCTTTTTATTGGCAGATGCCTGCTGGGTTCTTCCATACATGGATGTAAAAGCAACAAGCAATGGCTTTTGACAAGCCCTCCAAAAATTGACCCTTTTTATTGGCAGATGCCTGCCGGGGTTCTTCCATACATGGATGTAAAAGCAACAAGCAATGGCTTTTGACAAGCCCTCCAAAAATTGACCCTTTTTTTGGCAGATGCCTGCCGGGGTTCTTCCATACATAGATGTAAAAGCAACAAGCAATGGCTTTTGACAAGCCCTCCAAAAATTGACCCTTTTTATTGGCAGATGCCTGCCGGGGTTCTTCCATACATTGATGTAAAAGCAACAAGCAATGGCTTTTGACAAGCCCTCCAAAAATTGACCCTTTTTATTGGCAGATGCCTGCCGGGGTTCTTCCATACATAGATGTAAAAGCAACAAGCAATGGCTTTTTATAAGCCCTCCAAAAATTGACCCTTTTTATTGGCAGATGCCTGCCGGGGTTCTTCCATACATGGATGTAAAAGCAACAAGCAATGGCTTTTCACAAGCCCTCCTAAAATTTACCCTTTTTATTGGTAGATGCCTGCCGGGGTTCTTCCATACATGGATGTAAAAGCAACAAGTAATGGCTTTTGACAAGCCCTCCAAAAATTGACCCTTTTTATTGGCAGATGCCTGCCGGTGTTCTTCCATACATAGATGTAAAAGCAACAAGCATTGGCTTTTGACAAGCCCTCCAAAAATTGACCCTTTTTATTGGCAGATGCCTGCCGGGGTTCTTCCATACATGGATGTAAAAGCAACAAGCAATGGCTTTTGACAAGCCCTCCAAAAATGAACCCTTTTTTTTGGCAGATGCCTGCCGGGGTTCTTCCATACATAGATGTATAAGCAACAAGCAATGGCTTTTGACAAGCCCTCCAAAAATTGACCCTTTTTATTGGCAGATGCCTGCCGGGGTTCTTCCATACATAGATGTAAAAGCAACAAGCAATGGCTTTTGACAAGCCCTCCAAAAATTGACCCTTTTTATTGGCAGATGCCTGCCGGGGTTCTTCCGTACATAGATGTAAAAGCAACAAGCAATGACTTTTGACAAGCCCTCCAAAAATTGACCCTTTTTTTTGGCAGATGCCTGCCGGGGTTCTTCCATACATGAATGTAAAAGCAACAAGCAATGGCTTTTGACAAGCCCTCCAAAAATTGACCCTTTTTATTGGCAGATGCCTGCCGGGGTTCTTCCATACATGGATGTAAAAGCAACAAGCAATGGCTTTTGACAAGCCCTCCAAAAATGGACACTTTTTTTGGGCAGATGCCTGCCGGGGTTCTTCCATACATAGATGTAAAAGCAACAAGCAATGGCTTTTCACAAGCCCTCCAAAAATTGACCCTTTTTAGTGGCAGATGCCTGCCGGGGTTCTTCCATACATAGATGTAAAAGCAACAAGCAATGACTTTTGACAAGCCCTCCAAAAATTTACCCTTTTTATTGGCAGATGCCTGCCGGGGTTCTTCCATACATGGATGTAAAAGCAACAAGCAATGGCTTTTGACAAGCCCTCCAAAAATTGACCCTTTTTATTGGCAGATGCCTGTCGGGGTTCTTCCATACATAGATGTAAAAGCAACAAGCAATGTCTTTTGACAAGCCCTCCAAAAATTGACCCTTTTTAGTGGCAGATGCCTGCCGGGGTTCTTCCATACATGGATGTAAAAGCAACAAGCAATGGCTTTTGACAAGCCCTCCAAAAATTTACCCTTTTTTTTGGCAGATGCCTGCCGGGGTTCTTCCATACATAGATGTAAAAGCAAAAAGCAATGGCTTTTGACAAGCCCTCCAAAAATTGACCCTTTTTATTGGCAGATGCCTGCCGGGGTTCTTCCATACATGGATGTAAAAGCAACAAGCAATGGCTTTTGACAAGCCATCCAAAAATTTACCCTTTTTTTTGGCAGATGCCTGCCGGGGTTCTTCCATACATAGATGTAAAAGCAACAAGCAATGGCTTTTGACAAGCCCTCCAAAAATTGACCCTTTTTTTTGGCAGATGCCTGCCGGGGTTCTTCCATACATGAATGTAAAAGCAACAAGCAATGGCTTTTGACAAGCCCTCCAAAAATTGACCCTTTTTTGGGCAGATGCCTGCCGGGGTTCTTCCATACATGAATGTAAAAGCAACAAGCAATGGCTTTTGACAAGCCCTCCAAAAATTTACCCTTTTTTTTGGCAGATGCCTGCCGGGGTTCTTCCATACATAGATGTAAAAGCAACAAGCAATGGCTTTTGACAAGCCCTCCAAAAATTGACCCTTTTTTTGGCAGATGCCTGCCGGGGTTCTTCCATACATAGATGTAAAAGCAACAAGCAATGGCTTTTGACATGCCCTCCAAAAATTGACCCTTTTTTTGGCAGATGCCTGCCGGGGGTTCTTCCATACATGGATGTAAAAGCAACAAGCAATGGCTTTTGACAAGCCCTCCAAAAATGTACCCTTTTTTTTGGCAGATGCCTGCCGGGGTTCTTCCATACATGAATGTAAAAGCAACAAGCAATGGCTTTTGACAAGCCCTCCAAAAATTGACCCTTTTTATTGGCAGATGCCTGCCGGGGTTCTTCCATACATGAATGTAAAAGCAACAAGCAATGGCTTTTGACAAGCCCTCCAAAAATTGACCCTTTTTATTGGCAGATGCCTGCCGGGGTTCTTCCATACATGGATGTAAAAGCAACAAGCAATGGCTTTTGACAAGCCCTCCAAAAATTGACCCTTTTTTTGGCAGATGCCTGCCGGGGTTCTTCCATACATGAATGTAAAAGCAACAAGCAATGGCTTTTGACAAGCCCTCCAAAAATTGACCCTTTTTATTGGCAGATGCCTGTCGGGGTTCTTCCATACATAGATGTAAAAGCAACAAGCAATGGCTTTTGACAAGCCCTCCAAAAATTGACCCTTTTTTTGGCAGATGCCTGCCGGGGTTCTTCCATACATAGATGTAAAAGCAACAAGCAATGACTTTTGACAAGCCCTCCAAAAATTTACCCTTTTTAGTGGCAGATGCCTGTCGGGGTTCTTCCATACATAGATGTAAAAGCAACAAGCAATGGCTTTTGACAAGCCCTCCAAAAATTGACCCTTTTTTTGGCAGATGCCTGCCGGGGTTCTTCCATACATAGATGTAAAAGCAACAAGCAATGACTTTTGACAAGCCCTCCAAAAATTGACCCTTTTTAGTGGCAGATGCCTGCCGGGGTTCTTCCATACATGGATGTAAAAGCAACAAGCAATGGCTTTTGACAAGCCCTCCAAAAATTGACCCTTTTTTTTGGCAGATGCCTGCCGGGGTTCTTCCATACATGGATGTAAAAGCAACAAGCAATGGCTTTTGACAAGCCCTCCAAAAATTTACCCTTTTTTTTGGCAGATGCCTGCCGGGGTTCTTCCATACATAGATGTAAAAGCAAAAAGCAATGGCTTTTGACAAGCCCTCCAAAAATTGACCCTTTTTATTGGCAGATGCCTGCCGGGGTTCTTCCATACATGGATGTAAAAGCAACAAGCAATGGCTTTTGACAAGCCCTCCAAAAATTGACCCTTTTTTTTGGCAGATGCCTGCCGGGGTTCTTCCATACATGAATGTAAAAGCAACAAGCAATGGCTTTTGACAAGCCCTCCAAAAATTGACCCTTTTTTTTGGCAGATGCCTGCCGGGGTTCTTCCATACATAGATTTAAAAGCAACAAGCAATGGCTTTTGACAAGCCCTCCAAAAATTGACCCTTTTTATTGGCAGGTGCCTGTCGGGGTTCTTCCATACATGGATGTAAAAGCAACAAGCAATGGCTTTTGACAAGCCCTCCAAAAATTGACCCTTTTTTTGGCAGATGTGTGCCGGGGTTCTTCCATACATAGATGTAAAAGCAACAAGCAATGGCTTTTGACAAGCCCTCCAAAAATTGACCCTTTTTTTTGGCAGATGCCTGCCGGGGTTCTTCCATACATGAATGTAAAAGCCACAAGCAATGGCTTTTGATAAGCCCTCCAAAAATGTACCCTTTTTATTGGCAGATGCCTGCCGGGGTTCTTCCATACATAGATGTAAAAGCAACAAGCAATGGCTTTTTATAAGCCCTCCAAAAATTGACCCTTTTTATTGGCAGATGCCTGCCGGGGTTCTTCCATACATGGATGTAAAAGCAACAAGCAATGGCTTTTCACAAGCCCTCCTAAAATTTACCCTTTTTATTGGTAGATGCCTGCCGGGGTTCTTCCATACATGGAGGTAAAAGCAACAAGTAATGGCTTTTGACAAGCCCTCCAAAAATTGACCCTTTTTATTGGCAGATGCCTGCCGGTGTTCTTCCATACATAGATGTAAAAGCAACAAGCATTGGCTTTTGACAAGCCCTCCAAAAATTGACCCTTTTTATTGGCAGATGCCTGCCGGGGTTCTTCCATACATAGATGTATAAGCAACAAGCAATGGCTTTTGACAAGCCCTCCAAAAATGGACCCTTTTTAGTGGCAGATGCCTGCCGGGGTTCTTCCATTCATGAATGTAAAAGCAACAAGCAATGGCTTTTGACAAGCCCTCCAAAAATTGACCCTTTTTTTGGCAGATGCCTGCCGGGGTTCTTCCATACATGAATGTAAAAGCAACAAGCAATGGCTTTTGACAAGCCCTCCAAAAATTGACCCTTTTTATTGGCAGATGCCTGTCGGGGTTCTTCCATACATAGATGTAAAAGCAACAAGCAATGGCTTTTGACAAGCCCTCCAAAAATTGACCCTTTTTTTGGCAGATGCCTGCCGGGGTTCTTCCATACATAGATGTAAAAGCAACAAGCAATGACTTTTGACAAGCCCTCCAAAAATTGACCCTTTTTAGTGGCAGATGCCTGCCGGGGTTCTTCCATACATGGATGTAAAAGCAACAAGCAATGGCTTTTGACAAGCCCTCCAAAAATTTACCCTTTTTTTTAGCAGATGCCTGACGGGGTTCTTCCATACATAGATGTAAAAGCAAAAAGCAATGGCTTTTGACAAGCCCTCCAAAAATTGACCCTTTTTATTGGCAGATGCCTGCCGGGGTTCTTCCATACATGGATGTAAAAGCAACAAGCAATGGCTTTTGACAAGCCCTCCAAAAATTTACCCTTTTTTTTGGCAGATGCCTGCCGGGGTTCTTCCATACATAGATGTAAAAGCAAAAAGCAATGGCTTTTGACAAGCCCTCCAAAAATTGACCCTTTTTATTGGCAGATGCCTGCCGGGGTTCTTCCATACATGGATGTAAAAGCAACAAGCAATGGCTTTTGACAAGCCATCCAAAAATTTACCCTTTTTTTTGGCAGATGCCTGCCGGGGTTCTTCCATACATAGATGTAAAAGCAACAAGCAATGGCTTTTGACAAGCCCTCCAAAAATTGACCCTTTTTTTTGGCAGATGCCTGCCGGGGTTCTTCCATACATGAATGTAAAAGCAACAAGCAATGGCTTTTGACAAGCCCTCCAAAAATTGACCCTTTTTTGGGCAGATGCCTGCCGGGGTTCTTCCATACATGAATGTAAAAGCAACAAGCAATGGCTTTTGACAAGCCCTCCAAAAATTGACCCTTTTTTTTGGCAGATGCCTGCCGGGGTTCTTCCATACATAGATGTAAAAGCAACAAGCAATGGCTTTTGACAAGCCCTCCAAAAATTGACCCTTTTTTTGGCAGATGCCTGCCGGGGTTCTTCCATACATAGATGTAAAAGCAACAAGCAATGGCTTTTGACAAGCCCTCCAAAAATTGACCCTTTTTTTGGCAGATGCCTGCCGGGGGTTCTTCCATACATGGATGTAAAAGCAACAAGCAATGGCTTTTGACAAGCCCTCCAAAAATGTACCCTTTTTTTTGGCAGATGCCTGCCGGGGTTCTTCCATACATGAATGTAAAAGCAACAAGCAATGGCTTTTGACAAGCCCTCCAAAAATTGACCCTTTTTATTGGCAGATGCCTGCCGGGGTTCTTCCATACATGAATGTAAAAGCAACAAGCAATGGCTTTTGACAAGCCCTCCAAAAATTGACCCTTTTTATTGGCAGATGCCTGCCGGGGTTCTTCCATACATGGATGTAAAAGCAACAAGCAATGGCTTTTGACAAGCCCTCCAAAAATTGACCCTTTTTTTGGCAGATGCCTGCCGGGGTTCTTCCATACATGAATGTAAAAGCAACAAGCAATGGCTTTTGACAAGCCCTCCAAAAATTGACCCTTTTTATTGGCAGATGCCTGTCGGGGTTCTTCCATACATAGATGTAAAAGCAACAAGCAATGGCTTTTGACAAGCCCTCCAAAAATTGACCCTTTTTTTGGCAGATGCCTGCCGGGGTTCTTCCATACATAGATGTAAAAGCAACAAGCAATGACTTTTGACAAGCCCTCCAAAAATTGACCCTTTTTAGTGGCAGATGCCTGCCGGGGTTCTTCCATACATGGATGTAAAAGCAACAAGCAATGGCTTTTGACAAGCCCTCCAAAAATTGACCCTTTTTTTTGGCAGATGCCTGCCGGGGTTCTTCCATACATAGATGTAAAAGCAAAAAGCAATGGCTTTTGACAAGCCCTCCAAAAATTGACCCTTTTTATTGGCAGATGCCTGCCGGGGTTCTTCCATACATGGATGTAAAAGCAACAAGCAATGGCTTTTGACAAGCCCTCCAAAAATTTACCCTTTTTTTTGGCAGATGCCTGCCGGGGTTCTTCCATACATAGATGTAAAAGCAAAAAGCAATGGCTTTTGACAAGCCCTCCAAAAATTGACCCTTTTTATTGGCAGATGCCTGCCGGGGTTCTTCCATACATGGATGTAAAAGCAACAAGCAATGGCTTTTGACAAGCCATCCAAAAATTGACCCTTTTTTTTGGCAGATGCCTGCCGGGGTTCTTCCATACATAGATGTAAAAGCAACAAGCAATGTCTTTTGACAAGCCCTCCAAAAATTGACCCTTTTTTTTGGCAGATGCCTGCCGGGGTTCTTCCATACATGAATGTAAAAGCAACAAGCAATGGCTTTTGACAAGCCCTCCAAAAATTGACCCTTTTTTTTGGCAGATGCCTGCCGGGGTTCTTCCATACATAGATTTAAAAGCAACAAGCAATGGCTTTTGACAAGCCCTCCAAAAATTGACCCTTTTTATTGGCAGGTGCCTGTCGGGGTTCTTCCATACATGGATGTAAAAGCAACAAGCAATGGCTTTTGACAAGCCCTCCAAAAATTGACCCTTTTTTTGGCAGATGTGTGCCGGGGTTCTTCCATACATAGATGTAAAAGCAACAAGCAATGGCTTTTGACAAGCCCTCCAAAAATTGACCCTTTTTTTGGGCAGATGCCTGCCGGGGTTCTTCCATACATGAATGTAAAAGCCACAAGCAATGGCTTTTGATAAGCCCTCCAAAAATGTACCCTTTTTATTGGCAGATGCCTGCTGGGGTTCTTCCATACATGAATGTAAAAGCAACTAGCAATGGCTTTTGACAAGCCCTCCAAAAATTGACCCTTTTAATTGGCAGATGCCTGCCGGGGTTCTTCCATACATGGATGTAAAAGCAACAAGCAATGGCTTTTGACAAGCCCTCCAAAAATTGACCCTGTTTTTGGCAGATGCCTGCCGGGGTTCTTCCATACATGGATGTAAAAGCAACAAGCAATGGCTTTTGACAAGCCCTCCAAAAATTGACCCTTTTTATTGGCATATGCCTGCCGGGGTTCTTCCATACATGGATGTAAAAGCAACAAGCAATGGCTTTTGACAAGCCCTCCAAAAATTGACCCTTTTTTTGGCATATGCCTGCCGGGGTTCTTCCATACATGGATGTAAAAGCAACAAGCAATGGCTTTTGACAAGCCCTCCAAAAATTGACCCTTTTTAATGGCAGATGCCTGCCGGGGTTCTTCCATACATGGACGTAAAAGCAACAAGCAATGGCTTTTGACAAGCCCTCCAAAAATTGACCCTTTTTATTGGCAGATGCCTGCCGGGGGTTCTTCCATACATGGATGTAAAAGCAACAAGCAATGGCTTTTGACAAGCCCTCCAAAAATTGACCCTTTTTATTGGCAGATGCCTGCCGGGGTTCTTCCATACATGGATGTAAAAGCAACAAGCAATGGCTTTTGACAAGCCCTCCAAAAATTGACCCTTTTTATTGGCAGATGCCTGCCGGGGTTCTTCCATACATGGATGTAAAAGCAACAAGCAATGGCTTTTGACAAGCCCTCCAAAAATTTACCCTTTTTTTGGCAGATGCCTGCCGGGGTTCTTCCATACATAGATGTAAAAGCAACAAGCAATGGCTTTTGACAAGCCCTCCAAAAATTGACCCTTTTTATTGGCAGATGCCTGCCGGGGTTCTTCCATACATGGATGTAAAAGCAACAAGCAATGGCTTTTCACAAGCCCTCCTAAAATTTACCCTTTTTATTGGTAGATGCCTGCCGGGGTTCTTCCATACATGGAGGTAAAAGCAACAAGTAATGGCTTTTGACAAGCCCTCCAAAAATTGACCCTTTTTTTTGGCAGATGCCTGCCGGGGTTCTTCCATACATAGATGTAAAAGCAACAAGCAATGGCTTTTGACAAGCCCTCCAAAAATTGACCCTTTTTGTTGGCAGATGCCTGCCGGGGTTCTTCCATACATGGATGTAAAAGCAACAAGCAATGGCTTTTGACAAGCCCTCCAAAAATTGACCCTTTTTTTGGCAGATGCCTGCCGGGGTTCTTCCATACATGGATGTAAAAGCAACAAGCAATGGCTTTTCACAAGCCCTCCAAAAATTTACCCTTTTTTTTGGCAGATTCCTGCCGGGGTTCTTCCATACATAGATGTAAAAGCAAAAAGCAATGGCTTTTGACAAGCCCTCCAAAAATTGACCCTTTTTATTGGCAGATGCCTGCCGGGGTTCTTCCATACATGGATGTAAAAGCAACAAGCAATGGCTTTTGACAAGCCATCCAAAAATTGACCCTTTTTTTTGGCAGATGCCTGCCGGGGTTCTTCCATACATAGATGTAAAAGCAACAAGCAATGGCTTTTGACAAGCCCTCCAAAAATTGACCCTTTTTTTTGGCAGATGCCTGCCGGGGTTCTTCCATACATGAATGTAAAAGCAACAAGCAATGGCTTTTGACAAGCCCTCCAAAAATTTACCCTTTTTTTTGGCAGATGCCTGCCGGGGTTCTTCCATACATGAATGTAAAAGCAACAAGCAATGGCTTTTGACAAGCCCTCCAAAAATTGACCCTTTTATTGGCAGATGCCTGCCGGGGTTCTTCCATACATGAATGTAAAAGCAACAAGCAATGGCTTTTGACAAGCCCTGCAAAAATTGACCCTTTTTTTTGGCAGATGCCTGCCGGGGTTCTTCCATACATAGATGTAAAAGCAACAAGCAATGGCTTTTGACAAGCCCTCCAAAAATGTACCCTTTTTATTGGCAGATGCCTGCCGGGGTTCTTCCATACATGGATGTAAAAGCAACAAGCAATGGCTTTTGACAAGCCCTCCAAAAATTGACCCTGTTTTTGGCAGATGCCTGCCGGGGTTCTTCCATACATGGATGTAAAAGCAACAAGCAATGGCTTTTGACAAGCCCTCCAAAAATTGACCCTTTTTATTGGCATATGCCTGCCGGGGTTCTTCCATACATGGATGTAAAAGCAACAAGCAATGGCTTTTGACAAGCCCTCCAAAAATTGACCCTTTTTATTGGCATATGCCTGCCGGGGTTCTTCCATACATGGATGTAAAAGCAACAAGCAATGGCTTTTGACAAGCCCTCCAAAAATTGACCCTTTTTAATGGCAGATGCCTGCCGGGGTTCTTCCATACATGGACGTAAAAGCAACAAGCAATGGCTTTTGACAAGCCCTCCAAAAATTGACCCTTTTTATTGGCAGATGCCTGCCGGGGGTTCTTCCATACATGGATGTAAAAGCAACAAGCAATGGCTTTTGACAAGCCCTCCAAAAATTGACCCTTTTTATTGGCAGATGCCTGCCGGGGTTCTTCCATACCTGGATGTAAAAGCAACAAGCAATGGCTTTTGACAAGCCCTCCAAAAATTGACCCTTTTTATTGGCAGATGCCTGCCGGGGTTCTTCCATACATAGATGTAAAAGCAACAAGCAATGGCTTTTGACAAGCCCTCCAAAAATGTACCCTTTTTTTGGCAGATGCCTGCCGGGGTTCTTCCATACATAGATGTAAAAGCAACAAGCAATGGCTTTTGACAAGCCCTCCAAAAATTGACCCTTTTTATTGGCAGATGCCTGCCGGGGTTCTTCCATACATGGATGTAAAAGCAACAAGCAATGGCTTTTCACAAGCCCTCCTAAAATTTACCCTTTTTATTGGTAGATGCCTGCCGGGGTTCTTCCATACATGGAGGTAAAAGCAACAAGCAATGGCTTTTGACAAGCCCTCCAAAAATTGACCCTTTTTATTGGCAGATGCCTGCCGGGGTTCTTCCATACATAGATGTAAAAGCAACAAGCAATGGCTTTTGACAAGCCCTCCAAAAATTGACCCTTTTTGTTGGCAGATGCCTGCCGGGGTTCTTCCATACATGGATGTAAAAGCAACAAGCAATGGCTTTTGACAAGCCCTCCAAAAATTGACCCTTTTTTTGGCAGATGCCTGCCGGGGTTCTTCCATACATGGATGTAAAAGCAACAAGCAATGGCTTTTCACAAGCCCTCCAAAAATTTACCCTTTTTTTTGGCAGATTCCTGCCGGGGTTCTTCCATACATAGATGTAAAAGCAAAAAGCAATGGCTTTTGACAAGCCCTCCAAAAATTGACCCTTTTTATTGGCAGATGCCTGCCGGGGTTCTTCCATACATGGATGTAAAAGCAACAAGCAATGGCTTTTGACAAGCCATCCAAAAATTGACCCTTTTTTTTGGCAGATGCCTGCCGGGGTTCTTCCATACATAGATGTAAAAGCAACAAGCAATGGCTTTTGACAAGCCCTCCAAAAATTGACCCTTTTTTTTGGCAGATGCCTGCCGGGGTTCTTCCATACATGAATGTAAAAGCAACAAGCAATGGCTTTTGACAAGCCCTCCAAAAATGTACCCTTTTTTTGGCAGATGCCTGCCGGGGTTCTTCCATACATAGATGTAAAAGCAACAAGCAATGGCTTTTGACAAGCCCTCCAAAAATTGACCCTTTTTATTGGCAGATGCCTGCCGGGGTTCTTCCATACATGGATGTAAAAGCAACAAGCAATGGCTTTTCACAAGCCCTCCTAAAATTTACCCTTTTTATTGGTAGATGCCTGCCGGGGTTCTTCCATACATGGAGGTAAAAGCAACAAGCAATGGCTTTTGACAAGCCCTCCAAAAATTGACCCTTTTTATTGGCAGATGCCTGCCGGGGTTCTTCCATACATAGATGTAAAAGCAACAAGCAATGGCTTTTGACAAGCCCTCCAAAAATTGACCCTTTTTGTTGGCAGATGCCTGCCGGGGTTCTTCCATACATGGATGTAAAAGCAACAAGCAATGGCTTTTGACAAGCCCTCCAAAAATTGACCCTTTTTTTGGCAGATGCCTGCCGGGGTTCTTCCATACATGGATGTAAAAGCAACAAGCAATGGCTTTTCACAAGCCCTCCAAAAATTTACCCTTTTTTTTGGCAGATTCCTGCCGGGGTTCTTCCATACATAGATGTAAAAGCAAAAAGCAATGGCTTTTGACAAGCCCTCCAAAAATTGACCCTTTTTATTGGCAGATGCCTGCCGGGGTTCTTCCATACATGGATGTAAAAGCAACAAGCAATGGCTTTTGACAAGCCATCCAAAAATTGACCCTTTTTTTTGGCAGATGCCTGCCGGGGTTCTTCCATACATAGATGTAAAAGCAACAAGCAATGGCTTTTGACAAGCCCTCCAAAAATTGACCCTTTTTTTTGGCAGATGCCTGCCGGGGTTCTTCCATACATGAATGTAAAAGCAACAAGCAATGGCTTTTGACAAGCCCTCCAAAAATTGACCCTTTTTTTTGGCAGATGCCTGCCGGGGTTCTTCCATACATGAATGTAAAAGCAACAAGCAATGGCTTTTGACAAGCCCTCCAAAAATTGACCCTTTTTATTGGCAGATGCCTGTCGGGGTTCTTCCATACATAGATGTAAAAGCAACAAGCAATGGCTTTTGACAAGCCCTCCAAAAATTGACCCTTTTTATTGGCAGATGCCTGTCGGGGTTCTTCCATACATGGATGTAAAAGCAACAAGCAATGGCTTTTGACAAGCCCTCCAAAAATTGACCCTTTTTTTGGCAGATGTGTGCCGGGGTTCTTCCATACATGAATGTAAAAGCCACAAGCAATGGCTTTTGACAAGCCCTCCAAAAATGTACCCTTTTTATTGGCAGATGCCTGCCGGGGTTCTTCCATACATGAATGTAAAAGCAACTAGCAATGGCTTTTGACAAGCCCTCCAAAAATGTACCCTTTTTATTGGCAGATGCCTGCCGGGGTTCTTCCATACATGGATGTAAAAGCAACAAGCAATGGCTTTTGACAAGCCCTCCAAAAATTGACCCTGTTTTTGGCAGATGCCTGCCGGGGTTCTTCCATACATGGATGTAAAAGCAACAAGCAATGGCTTTTGACAAGCCCTCCAAAAATTGACCCTTTTTAATGGCAGATGCCTGCCGGGGTTCTTCCATACATGAATGTAAAAGCAACAAGCAATGGCTTTTGACAAGCCCTCCAAAAATTGACCCTTTTTATTGGCAGATGCCTGCCGGGGTTCTTCCATACATGGATGTAAAAGCAACAAGCAATGGCTTTTGACAAGCCCTCCAAAAATTGACCCTGTTTTTGGCAGATGCCTGCCGGGGTTCTTCCATACATAGATGTAAAAGCAACAAGCAATGGCTTTTGACAAGCCCTCCAAAAATTAACCCTTTTTATTGGCAGATGCCTGCCGGGGTTCTTCCATACATGGATGTAAAAGCAACAAGCAATGGCTTTTGACAAGCCATCCAAAAATTGACCCTTTTTTTTGGCAGATGCCTGCCGGGGTTCTTCCATACATGAATGTAAAAGCAACAAGCAATGGCTTTTGACAAGCCCTCCAAAAATTGACCCTTTTTTTTGGCAGATGCCTGCCGGGGTTCTTCCATACATGAATGTAAAAGCAACAAGCAATGGCTTTTGACAAGCCCTCCAAAAATTGACCCTTTTTATTGGCAGATGCCTGTCGGGGTTCTTCCATACATAGATGTAAAAGCAACAAGCAATGGCTTTTGACAAGCCCTCCAAAAATTGACCCTTTTTATTGGCAGATGCCTGTCGGGGTTCTTCCATACATGGATGTAAAAGCAACAAGCAATGGCTTTTGACAAGCCCTCCAAAAATTGACCCTTTTTTTGGCAGATGTGTGCCGGGGTTCTTCCATACATGAATGTAAAAGCCACAAGCAATGGCTTTTGACAAGCCCTCCAAAAATGTACCCTTTTTATTGGCAGATGCCTGCCGGGGTTCTTCCATACATGAATGTAAAAGCAACTAGCAATGGCTTTTGACAAGCCCTCCAAAAATGTACCCTTTTTATTGGCAGATGCCTGCCGGGGTTCTTCCATACATGGATGTAAAAGCAACAAGCAATGGCTTTTGACAAGCCCTCCAAAAATTGACCCTGTTTTTGGCAGATGCCTGCCGGGGTTCTTCCATACATGGATGTAAAAGCAACAAGCAATGGCTTTTGACAAGCCCTCCAAAAATTGACCCTTTTTAATGGCAGATGCCTGCCGGGGTTCTTCCATACATGAATGTAAAAGCAACAAGCAATGGCTTTTGACAAGCCCTCCAAAAATTGACCCTTTTTATTGGCAGATGCCTGCCGGGGTTCTTCCATACATGGATGTAAAAGCAACAAGCAATGGCTTTTGACAAGCCCTCCAAAAATTGACCCTGTTTTTGGCAGATGCCTGCCGGGGTTCTTCCATACATAGATGTAAAAGCAACAAGCAATGGCTTTTGACAAGCCCTCCAAAAATTAACCCTTTTTATTGGCAGATGCCTGCCGGGGTTCTTCCATACATGGAGGTAAAAGCAACAAGCAATGGCTTTTGACAAGCCCTCCAAAAATTGACCCTTTTTTTTGGCAGATGCCTGCCGGGGTTCTTCCATACATAGATGTAAAAGCAACAAGCAATGGCTTTTGACAAGCCCTCCAAAAATTGACCCTTTTTTTGGCAGATGTGTGCCGGGGTTCTTCCATACATAGATGTAAAAGCAACAAGCAATGGCTTTTGACAAGCCCTCCAAAAATTGACCCTTTTTTTTGGCAGATGCCTGCCGGGGTTCTTCCATACATGAATGTAAAAGCCACAAGCAATGGCTTTTGACAAGCCCTCCAAAAATGTACCCTTTTTATTGGCAGATGCCTGCCGGGGTTCTTCCATACATAGATGTAAAAGCAACAAGCAATGGCTTTTGACAAGCCCTCCAAAAATTGACCCTTTTTATTGGCAGATGCCTGCCGGGGTTCTACCATACATAGATGTAAAAGCAACAAGCAATGGCTTTTGACAAGCCCTCCAAAAATTGACCCTGTTTTTGGCAGATGCCTGCCGGGGTTCTTCCATACATAGATGTAAAAGCAACAAGCAATGGCTTTTGACAAGCCCTCCAAAATTTGACCCTTTTTATTGGCATATGCCTGCCGGGGTTCTTCCATACATGGATGTAAAAGCAACAAGCAATGGCTTTTGACAAGGCCTCTAAAATTGACCCTTTTTAATGGCAGATGCCTGCCGGGGTTCTTCCATACATGAATGTAAAAGCAACAAGCAATGGCTTTTGACAAGCCCTCCAAAAATTTACCCTTTTTATTGGCAGATGCCTGCCGGGGTTCTTCCATACATGGATGTAAAAGCAACAAGCAATGGCTTTTGACAAGCCCTCCAAAAATTGACCCTTTTTATTGGCAGATGCCTGCCGGGGTTCTTCCATACATAGATGTAAAAGCAACAAGCAATGGCTTTTGACAAGCCCCCCAAAAATTGACCCTTTTTTTGGCAGATGCCTGCCGGGGTTCTTCCATACATAGATGTAAAAGCAACAAGCAATGGCTTTTGACAAGCCCTCCAAAAATTGACCCTTTTTATTGGCAGATGCCTGCCGGGGTTCTTCCATACATGGATGTAAAAGCAACAAGCAATGGCTTTTCACAAGCCCTCCAAAAATTTACCCTTTTTATTGGTAGATGCCTGCCGGGGTTCTTCCATACATAGAGGTAAAAGCAACAAGCAATGGCTTTTGACAAGCCCTCCAAAAATGTACCCTTTTTAGTGGCAGATGCCTGCCGGGGTTCTTCCATACATGAATGTAAAAGCAACTAGCAATGGCTTTTGACAAGCCCTCCAAAAATTGACCCTTTTTATTGGCAGATGCCTGCCGGGGTTCTTCCATACATAGATGTAAAAGCAACAAGCAATGGCTTTTGACAAGCCCTCCAAAAATTGACCCTTTTTTTGGCAGATGTGTGCCGGGGTTCTTCCATACATAGATGTAAAAGCAACAAGCAATGGCTTTTGACAAGCCCTCCAAAAATTGACCCTTTTTTTTGGCAGATGCCTGCCGGGGTTCTTCCATACATGGATGTAAAAGCAACAAGCAATGGCTTTTCACAAGCCCTCCAAAAATTGACCCTTTTTATTGGCAGATGCCTGCCGGGGTTCTTCCATACATGGATGTAAAAGCAACAAGCAATGGCTTTTGACAAGCCCTCCAAAAATGTACCCTTTTTAGTGGCAGATGCCTGCCGGGGTTCTTCCATACATGGATGTAAAAGCAAAAAGCAATGGCTTTTGACAAGCACTCCAAAAATTGACCCTTTTTATTGGCAGATGCCTGCCGGGGTTCTTCCATACATGAATGTAAAAGCAACTAGCAATGGCTTTTGACAAGCACTCCAAAAATTGACCCTTTTTATTGGCAGATGCCTGCCGGGGTTCTTCCATACATAGATGTAAAAGCAACAAGCAATGGCTTTTGACAAGCCCTCCAAAAATTGACCCTTTTTTTGGCAGATGTGTGCCGGGGTTCTTCCATACATAGATGTAAAAGCAACAAGCAATGGCTTTTGACAAGCCCTCCAAAAATTGACCCTTTTTTTTGGCAGATGCCTGCCGGGGTTCTTCCATACATGGATGTAAAAGCAACAAGCAATGGCTTTTCACAAGCCCTCCAAAAATTGACCCTTTTTATTGGCAGATGCCTGCCGGGGTTCTTCCATACATGGATGTAAAAGCAACAAGCAATGGCTTTTGACAAGCCCTCCAAAAATTGACCCTTTTTATTAGCAGATGCCTGCCGGGGTTCTTCCATACATGGATGTAAAAGCAACAAGCAATGGCTTTTGACAAGCCCTCCAAATATTGACCCTTTTTATTGGCAGATGCCTGCCGGGGTTCTTCCATACATGGATGTAAAAGCAACAAGCAATGGCTTTTCACAAGCCCTCCAAAAATTTACCCTTTTTATTGGTAGATGCCTGCCGGGGTTCTTCCATACATGGAGGTAAAAGCAACAAGCAATGGCTTTTGACAAGCCCTCCAAAAATTGACCCTTTTTTTTGGCAGATGCCTGCCGGGGTTCTTCCATACATGGATGTAAAAGCAAAAAGCAATGGCTTTTGACAAGCCCTCCAAAAATTGACCCTTTTTTTTGGCAGATGCCTGCCGGGGTTCTTCCATACATAGATGTAAAAGCAACAAGCAATGGCTTTTGACAAGCCTTCCAAAAATTTACCCTTTTTTTGGCAGATGTGTGCCGGGGTTCTTCCATACATAGATGTAAAAGCAACAAGCAATGGCTTTTGACAAGCCCTCCAAAAATTGACCCTTTTTTTTGGCAGATGCCTGCCGGGGTTCTTCCATACATGAATGTAAAAGCAACTAGCAATGGCTTTTGACAAGCCCTCCAAAAATTTACCCTGTTTTTGGCAGATGCCTGCCGGGGTTCTTCCATACATGGATGTAAAAGCAACAAGCAATGGCTTTTGACAAGCCCTCCAAAAATTGACCCTTTTTATTGGCAGATGCCTGCCGGGGTTCTTCCATACATGGATGTAAAAGCAACAAGCAATGGCTTTTGACAAGCCCTCCAAAAATTGACCCTTTTTATTGGCATATGCCTGCCGGGGTTCTTCCATACATGGATGTAAAAGCAACAAGCAATGGCTTTTGACAAGCCCTCCAAAATTTGACCCTTTTTAATGGCAGATGCCTGCCGGGGTTCTTCCATACATGAATGTAAAAGCAACAAGCAATGGCTTTTGACAAGCCCTCCAAAAATTGACCCTTTTTATTGGCAGATGCCTGCCGGGGTTCTTCCATACATGGATGTAAAAGCAACAAGCAATGGCTTTTGACAAGCCCTCCAAAAATTGACCCTTTTTATTGGCAGATGCCTGCCGGGGTTCTTCCATACATGGATGTAAAAGCAACAAGCAATGGCTTTTGACAAGCCCTCCAAAAATTGACCCTTTTTATTGACAGATGCCTGCCGGGGTTCTTCCATACATGGATGTAAAAGCAACAAGCAATGGCTTTTGGCAAGCCCTCCAAAAATTTACCCTTTTTATTGGCAGATGCCTGCCGGGGTTCTTCCATACATGGATGTAAAAGCAACAAGCAATGGCTTTTCACAAGTCCTCCAAAAATTTACCCTTTTTATTGGTAGATGCCTGCCGGGGTTCTTCCATACATAGATGTAAAAGCAACAAGCAATGGCTTTTGACAAGCCCTCCAAAAATGTACCCTTTTTAGTGGCAGATGCCTGCCGGGGTTCTTCCATACATGAATGTAAAAGCCACAAGCAATGGCTTTTGACAAGCCCTCCAAAAATGTACCCTTTTTATTGGCAGATGCCTGCCGGGGTTCTTCCATACATGAATGTAAAAGCAACTAGCAATGGCTTTTGACAAGCCCTCCAAAAATTTACCCTGTTTTTGGCAGATGCCTGCCGGGGTTCTTCCATACATGGATGTAAAAGCAACAAGCAATGGCTTTTGACAAGCCCTCCAAAAATTTACCCTTTTTATTGGCAGATGCCTGCCGGGGTTCTTCCATACATGGATGTAAAAGCAACAAGCAATGGCTTTTGACAAGCCCTCCAAAAATTGACCCTTTTTATTGGCAGATGCCTGCCGGGGTTCTTCCATACATGGATGTAAAAGCAACAAGCAATGGCTTTTGACAAGCCCTCCAAAAATTGACCCTTTTTATTGGCAGATGCCTGCCGGGGTTCTTCCATACATGGATGTAAAAGCAACAAGCAATGGCTTTTGACAAGCCCTCCAAAAATTGACCCTTTTTATTGGCAGATGCCTGCCGGGGTTCTTCCATACATGGATGTAAAAGCAACAAGCAATGGCTTTTGACAAGCCCTCCAAAAATTGACCCTTTTTATTGGCAGATGCCTGCCGGGGTTCTTCCATACATAGATGTAAAAGCAACAAGCAATGGCTTTTGACAAGCCCTCCAAAAATTGACCCTTTTTATTGGCAGATGCCTGCCGGGGTTCTTCCATACATAGATGTAAAAGCAACAAGAAATGGCTTTTGACAAGCCCTCCAAAAATTGACCCTTTTTTTGGCAGATGCCTGCCGGGGTTCTTCCATACATGAATGTAAAAGCAACAAGCAATGGCTTTTGACAAGCCCTCCAAAAATTGACCCTTTTTTTTTGGCAGATGCCTGCCGGGGTTCTTCCATACATGGATGTAAAAGCAACAAGCAATGGCTTTTGACAAGCCCTCCAAAAATTGACCCTTTTTATTGGCATATGCCTGCCGGGGTTCTTCCATACATGGATGTAAAAGCAACAAGCAATGGCTTTTGACAAGCCCTCCAAAAATTGACCCTTTTTAATGGCAGATGCCTGCCGGGGTCCTTCCATACATGGATGTAAAAGCAACAAGCAATGGCTTTTGACAAGCCCTCCAAAAATTGACCCTTTTTATTGGCAGATGCCTGCCGGGGTTCTTCCATACATGGATGTAAAAGCAACAAGCAATGGCTTTTGACAAGCCCTCCAAAAATTGACCCTTTTTATTGGCAGATGCCTGCCGGGGTTCTTCCATACATGGATGTAAAAGCAACAAGCAATGGTTTTTGACAAGCCCTCCAAAAATTGACCCTTTTTTTGGCAGATGCCTGCCGGGGTTCTTCCATACATAGATGTAAAAGCAACAAGCAATGGCTTTTGAGAAGCCCTCCAAAAATTGACCCTTTTTATTGGCAGATGCCTGTCGGGGTTCTTCCATACATAGATGTAAAAGCAACAAGCAATGGCTTTTGACAAGCCCTCCAAAAATTGACCCTTTTTTTGGCAGATGCCTGCCGGGGTTCTTCCATACATAGATGTAAAAGCAACAAGCAATGACTTTTGACAAGCCCTCCAAAAATTGACCCTTTTTAGTGGCAGATGCCTGCCGGGGTTCTTCCATACATGGATGTAAAAGCAACAAGCAATGGCTTTTGACAAGCCCTCCAAAAATGTATCCTTTTTTTTGGCAGATGCCTGCCGGGGTTCTTCCATACATAGATGTAAAAGCAAAAAGCAATGGCTTTTGACAAGCCCTCCAAAAATTTACCCTTTTTATTGGCAGATGCCTGCCGGGGTTCTTTCATACATGGATGTAAAAGCAACAAGCAATGGCTTTTGACAAGCCATCCAAAAATTGACCCTTTTTTTTGGCAGATGCCTGCCGGGGTTCTTCCATACATAGATGTAAAAGCAACAAGCAATGGCTTTTGACAAGCCCTCCAAAAATTGACCCTTTTTTTTGCCAGATGCCTGCCGGGGTTCTTCCATACATGAATGTAAAAGCAACAAGCAATGGCTTTTGACAAGCTCTCCAAAAATTGACCCTTTTTTTGGCAGATGCCTGCCGGGGTTCTTCCATACATAGATGTAAAAGCAACAAGCAATGGCTTTTGACAAGCCCTCCAAAAATTGACCCTTTTTTTTGGCAGATGCCTGCCGGGGTTCTTCCATACATAGATGTAAAAGCAACAAGCAATGACTTTTGACAAGCCCTCCAAAAATTGACCCTTTTTAGTGGCAGATGCCTGCCGGGGTTCTTCCATACATGGATGTAAAAGCAACAAGCAATGGCTTTTGACAAGCCCTCCAAAAATGTACCCTTTTTTTTGGCAGATGCCTGCCGGGGTTCTTCCATACATAGATGTAAAAGCAAAAAGCAATGGCTTTTGACAAGCCCTCCAAAAATTGACCCTTTTTATTGGCAGATGCCTGCCGGGGTTCTTCCATACATAGATGTAAAAGCAACAAGCAATGGCTTTTGACAAGCCCTCCAAAAATTTACCCTTTTTATTGGCAGATGCCTGCCGGGGTTCTTCCATACATGAATGTAAAAGCAACAAGCAATGGCTTTTGACAAGCCCTCCAAAAATTGACCCTTTTTATTGGCAGATGCCTGCCGGAGTTCTTCCATACATAGATGTAAAAGCAACAAGCAATGGCTTTTGACAAGCCCTCCAAAAATTGATCCTTTTTTTTGGCAGATGCCTGCCGGGGTTCTTCCATACATAGATGTAAAAGCAACAAGCAATGGCTTTTGACAAGCCCTTCAAAAATTGACCCTTTTTATTGGCAGATGCCTGCCGGTGTTCTTCCATACATGAATGTAAAAGCAACAAGCAATGGCTTTTGACAAGCCCTCCAAAACTTGACCCTTTTTATTGGCAGATGCCTGCCGGGGTTCTTCCATACATGAATGTAAAAGCAACAAGCAATGGCTTTTCACAAGCCCTCCAAAAATTGACCCTTTTTATTGGCAAGGGTGAGTAGTAGCAGCACATTAAAAGACACTGGACAACAGTCACAGGACAAAGCCCTGTGGTGGGGCAGGCCTGCTTGTAGCAGACGGGCGGCAGTGGAGGTGTATTGGTGGTAGTTGAGGTAGCCAACACAGACAGCAAGGGTGGTAGACTGGTAGTAGCAGCAGCACATTAAAAAAAGAGACTGGACAGTCACAGGAGGACAAAGCCCTGTGGTGGGGCAGGCCTCAGGCCTGCTTGTAGCAGACGGCAGTGGAGGTGTATTGGTGGAAGTAGAGGTAGCCAACACAGACAGCAAGGGTGGTAGTAGTAGTAGCAGCACATTAAAAAAAGAGACTGGACAACAGTCACAGGACAAAGCCCTGTGGTGGGGCAGGCCTGCTTGTAGCAGACGGCACTGGGGGTGGATTGGTGGTTGAAGTAGTAGCAGCACCAACAGCGAAACATTAAAAAAAGAGTGGACAGGACAGAATCCCGTAGTAGCAGGCGGCAGTAATAGGCGGCAGCGGCAGCAGCAGCAATGTCAGATCTAATCAGTGGCATCAGGCACAGGGGTTTTAAAATCCTCACCCATCCACGCTTGATTCATTTTCAGAAACGTGAGATTTTCCAAGCTGTTGGCGGACAATCTAGGAGCGGCCGCACTGCCGCCCTGAAAGACTAAAGGGAGGCCGCCATGACGGGATAGGAGGGAGTGTCAGGAAGGAGTTAATAGGTGGTAGTAAACGGTTGTTAGGGGAGGGAAGAGGAGTGACTGGGAGGGGAGGGGGGAGTGAGTAGCGCGGCTTCCAGCTGTTTTCCTCAGATCGAGACAGACAGCGTAGGAAGCAACAGCAGCAGAAGTCGGCTGCAATCTTACCTGGCTGATGTCTTCCTTTGAGGGACTCGTGGAGCGGCTCCGGGTGGCGGCTGATGGTCAGGAGGCAGGGTGGTTTGAAGAGGCAGTGATGAGCCTATTAGGGATGGCTGTGCCGCCGACATCTGGGCTCCGGCGCTCACATAGCGCGGTGTCCGGGGAGAGGGGAGGGGTGGCTTCTGCACTGTCGTCCCCTGCAATGTCATCCCCTGCTGTGATAGAGTTAGCACTGGGCAGCCCTCTGCTGTTCAGCCCCCCGGCTAGTGGGGGGATTATCCCCGAGTCTGGTCAGTCTGATGCCGTGCCTGCTCACAGGTCACGGCATGCCCGCCCTCCAGCTAGATTAAGCCCTGAGGAAATCCGGCGGGCACGGCGCCGCAGGGGAAGCCCCTCCAGGGTCACTGCAGGCCGGTCTCCAGGGAGAGCTGCATCCCCTAAAGGACCCCGGTCTGGCAGAAATCCCCAGCCGCGGCGGTGCTTGGCGGTAAGGGGGGGTTGGCTCCTGGCTTCCCAAATACCCCCCGCCGTCTGGCGTATTGCAGGTACCTGGGATGTCGGCAGCCCCGCCTGGTGATGCGCCAATCAGGGGGCTGGCTGTTGCTGGGTCTTCTACAAGGGGGACGGTGAGTCCGGTGGGCCGTGGCGTGCAGTCCGAAGTTTGGATACCGTGGACCGGGCAGCAGGCGGCTGGCCCTTTCAGCAACAGGGCCTAGAGGGAAGACGGCCCTTCGTGACAATCTGTGCAAGGATCTCCGTGCTCAAATTGTGGATGTGGGCAGCGGTCGCAGACGGTGGTTGCGTTTGAAGAAGGAGCGGTGGAGGAGCTTCAGCGTGTTCAAGTTCGTCCGGCTGGCGGGATCACAGCGCCTGAGCAGCCAGGTGGGTGTTTCTCTTCTGTCTCTTTTGCTAATACTTACATGGCGGGGGGTGCGTCGGGCAATAGGGATGTCGGCGGGTCGGCCGGGGTAAGTGGTAGTAGTTTCAGGGATCTAGTGGGTTGCTTGCGCGAGCTGGTAAATAAATTGTACGGGTCGCGGGCCCCGGGGGCGGCGGGAGTGGCTCCGGTCGCGGTTTGGGGGGGGTGGCGGCGCCGGCGGTTATCGGACAGCCTCAAGACAGGGTGCCTGTAGGTAGTTCAGGGGGGGCTGTGGCGGTGTCGGTGCAAACGGATGGGTCGCAAGAGGGTGACAGGGTGCGGTTGGATGATAGGGCAAGGGGGGAGGTTTATGTATGCTTTGAGGGCCCGTTGGGGGCGCATTTGAAACAGGAGGTGCCTCGAGCGTATATGGAAGGATGAATATGTGGAGATTTTTTCTCTTCTTCCTTTGGCAAAATTTAATTTGGATAAAGGAAAAAGGGATGAGAGTAAGAAAGAGGAGGAGGAACGGCGGCGATATAGGCTCATTCCGCAAACGTTTGTGAATTGGTTGCAGGCTTTTGCGATATTGGCTAGCGTTGTGGGGGAGAAGGCTACGGAGCATTGTTCTGCTCTTTTTTGCTATATGGATGCCATCGGTGAGGCGCATCGGGTGTACGGCGGGGTGGCTTGGCTGCGGTATGATGAGCAATTCCGGCAGAGGAAGGCGGTGCGGCCCAGCATTAGATGGGATCAAAAAGACATTGCGTTTGTGGTTAAGGGTGACGGCTCCAGTTAAGACGGGACAATCCTTTCCAGGGAGCGGGGGGGTCTGCAGGGCAGGTCGGTCAGTCCGGTCAAGGGGCTGGTTCTAAGCTCGGTTTTTGCTGGCAGTTCAACGACGGCCAATGTAAATTTGGGGCAACATGCAAGTTTAAACACGTGTGTTCCCATTGCAGCGGGTCGTCCCGTGGCGCGTCAAAATGTATGCGAAAAGGAAAAAAGGGAAGTGGAACAGGGGGTACAGCTGGTCAAGGGGGTGATGCCGGTGAAGTTGGAAAAGCTGGCCCCCTTTCTAAGTAGGTATCCGGATAGGGCTGGGGCGCAGTTGCTTGCAGATGGTTTTAGTGTGGGTTTTGTGATTCCTCCCCCTCCTTATGTTGTTCCGGTCACTCGTCGCAATCTTCGGTCTGCTTATCAACACTCTAGGGTGGTGTCGGATAAGCTGCGTAAAGAAGTGATTTTGGGCCGCATGGCGGGACCTTTTGTAGAACTCCCGGTACTGGATCTTGTTGTTTCCCCGTTGGGTGTGGTGGCTAAGCGTGAGCCGAACAAGTTTCGCTTAATACATCATCTTTCTTTTCCCCGGGGGGCTTCAGTGAACGATGGGATTGATCCGGAGTTGTGTTCAGATGTGTATGCGTCGTTTGATAAGGCGGTACTTTTGGTTCGGGAGGCGGGGGAAGGTGCCTTGTTAGCTAAAACAGACATTGAGGCAGCGTTTCGGCTATTGCCGGTTCATGCCAAGAGTCAAAGGTTGTTGGGCTGTTTTTGGGAAGGGGAATTTTTTGTGGATCGTTGTCTGCCTATGGGTTGCTCCCTATCTTGCGCCTATTTTGAGGCTTTCAGTTCGTTTTTAGAGTGGGTAGTTCGGGAAGTTGCAGGTGTACGATCTGTCATTCATTACCTGGATGATTTTCTGTGTGTTGGCCCGGGTGATTCTGGTGTGTGCGCTAATGTTTTGTATGCTTTGCAGGGCGTGATGCGAGAGTTTGGTGTCCCTTTGGCTCCGGAAAAAACAGAGGGGCCGGTCACGGTTATTCGTTTTTTGGGCATTGAAATTGACTTGGTGTTGATGGAATGTAGGCTCCCGGAGGACAAATTGACGGCTCTGCGGGCGGAGGTTCAGGCGTTGTCTCGGCTTAAGAAGGTTACGTTACGCAGTTTGCAGTCGGTTTTGGGGAAGTTGAATTTCGTGTGCCGGATATTGCCCATGGGCAGGGTTTTTAGTAGGCGTTTGGCGGCGGCAACTGCGGGGGTGGTGGCCCCACATCATTTTGTGAGGTTGAGCGGTGAACATCGGGCTTATTTGTTAGTATGGCATCGGTTTTTGGGGCAATACAACGGTCGGTCTCTTTGGATGGCTGGGGCTCTGGATTCCGTGGACTTGGATTTGTTTACGGACGCCACGGGAGGGGGCGGCTTTGGGGCCTATTGTGGAGGACAGTGGTGTGCTAGGGGGTGGCCTGATAGCTGGGTGGAGCACGGTCTGACAAAAAGCTATTTCCCATCGTGGTCGCTGTGACCATTTGGGGGGATAGGCTCAGGGACAAGAACATCCGTTTCCACTGTGATAATATGGGGGTTGTTTTGGCTATCAATAATATCTCGGCGTCGTCTCCTCCGGTGGTTCAACTGTTGCGGCATTTTGTGTTCGTTTGTTTATCATTGAATGCTTGGGTGGTGGCGGTGCATGTGCCGGGGGTGGACAATTGTGTTGCTGATGCCCTTTCTCGCTCGCAGTGGGATCGTTTTCGCCAGCTGGCGCCGGCAGCAGATCGGATCGGCAAGGTGTGCCCGGATCATCTGTGGGATTTGGTCTCTCTGCAGCCGAAACATTGATTGAGCGATCTTTTTTTTTTTATAAATTCTTTATTTTGTATTTTACAACAACTTGCAGTTAATACACACATCATATGACCTCAGCATATGAAATTAACATTTGACATTTAACAATTAACAATGTAAAGGCAGTGCAATAGAAACAATGACTTTCACAACCCAAATTGCAAATAGGCAATTCCCACATATTTTAGATCCTCAAGATATATTTCACTTCAAAGTCATTTCCTCTTGGATTCCTATCGAGATACATACAATGAAAAGAAAATAACATACAATACCATAACTGACAATAAAATAAATCACAATACACTACATTCAGAACAAAAAGAAAAGAAAATTGCACATCATAAGGTAACAATCCATATCTCCATCACATTGGATCTTCTGCGTATATTATAAGAACCATAGCTCGCTAATACTTTCATATCCCTATATCCATAGGGCTGGCTGTCTCCCGGGCACCCCCTTCTCCTAATTAGCACCCCCTGCAGGGTCTGACACCAATCCCTTACACCTCCCCCAGATAAAGAGGACGATAGACCACAATTCCCCTCACCTGTTGACCTTCATTGAACGCTTACTCCGCATCTTCCTTTCCCCTTCCTTCATTACTTACCCACTACTTTTTTATCTCTTTATCCCACCCATCTCCTCACCCTCCTGTACCTTCCTTCTTATGATACTCCCTCCATGGCTTCCAAACCTTTAAAAACAGAGCCCTAGAAAAAGAATGCCAGCCCACCAATTCTTCCATTGAGTGTAATTGATGTACTTTGGCCCACCACATATCTATCGATGGTGGGTTCTCACTTCTCCATTTTTGTGGTATCAGCAGTTTAGCCGCTGAGATCATTAGAGTAGCTAAGTCTCTGCGTACAGGGGTGAAGTCTCCAGATGGAAGCCATAGAAGTATCAGCGTGGGCGTCAATTCCACCGAGCCTCCCACTATATCATTAATAGCTCTTTCTACTTGAGCCCAGAAGGGTTTAATTTTGGGGCAAAACCACCATATATGAGATAAGGTCCCAGGAAAAATGCCACATCTCCAACATACATCCGATGCAATAAGCCTAATCTGATATAAGTAAGCAGGGGTTCTATACCAGCGGGTTAGTAATTTGTAGGAATTCTCCTGATGTCTCACACAGCACGAGAACCCATGGGATCTAGTCAAAATATAGGACACTTCCCTTTGTGTAAGGATAATATCTAACTCCTTCTCCCACGCCAATAAGAAACAGGGTTTGGTTGGGGTTAAGTCTAACAAAAGATTGGTGTAAATCTTTGACAGAGCCCTGATCGGAGACTGAGGCATGAGAGTGTAATTTTCCATCCAGGTAGGATCCGGGTATGGGGCAGGGGCTCCAGTCAAGAACCTGCAGCACGCCAATTCAAAGCCCCTCTGATGAAGAAATGTCGCGGGCGAAGCACATGTAGCCTCTCCAGTTTCCCTTACTTTACCTATTAGCTCTTGTAAATCCGGGACTACCCTCCTAGCAGTGACCTCCCTGACCCGAAGTGAACCCAGTAGAGGCCTTAGTATCACCCCTAAGGATGTGTCCTTTTCCTTAAAATAGGGTAGAGTCCCTAATGGAGCTATTGGAGAGAGGTCCCCCTTAGCCATATTCAATACTGTAGACCTTTGACAAACTTTGAGCATACCTCTCGTTATGTCACTGACTAAAATAGTTTTTGGGGGTAACGGTGCTTTAATCCAAAGTAAATGCAAGTACTCATCCGAGAGGACCCTTCTTTCCAGATCCAGGTATCCGTGTTTGAGAGAATCATTAGCCAGTTGTGACCAGCGGAGAAGTTGGATCGCTGTATAATACAACCCTATATCCGGTACTGATAATCCCCCCTGTCTCTTTTTTAGGATAAGTAACCTATGAGCCAATCTGGGGCGCCTTCCTCTCCATAGAAAATTAGTAAATAGTCTCTTGAATCTATTAAAATAGCTAGCCGGAAGGTCTATGGGAATATTCTGCAATGGGTACAGGATCTGTGGGAGCACATAGGTGGCTAATAAATTTTTCCTTCCCATCCAAGAGAGGAAGGGAATGTCGATTTTGTTTAAAAATTTTTGGATTTTTGGGACAAGAGGCGCAAAATTCATGGAGAAGATATGTTTAGGATCCGCTGGTATTTTAACACCCAAATATTGGATGGCCGAGTCTTGCCATTTAAACGAGGAAATAGATTTTAAGTGTTTTAACTTGTCATGTGGTATTGATATACCCATGGCCTCAGATTTCCCATAGTTGATTTTAAAATTAGATATATCCCCAAATTGAGTGAAAACATCTAGAACCCGCGGGAGTGCTGTAAGTGGGTTCGTAACCAGGAGCAACAGGTCGTCTGCAAAGGCCGCTGTCTTATGTATGCGTCCCCCAAGCTTGAGACCCTGGATTCCCTCAGTCTGACGAAATTTTAATAGCAGGGGCTCCATCATTATAACAAAAAGGGACGGAGACAAGGGACATCCCTGCCTAGTTCCATTCGAGATGGGAAAGGGGGTTGATAGGGATCCATTCACCTGAATTCTAGCAGAGGGCCCTTTATATAGTGAGAATATAGCATCTATGAATGTGATTGGGAAATTAAACTTCAATAGCGCCTTCCTCATGTACTCCCAGCAGACCCGGTCAAAAGCCTTTTCGGCGTCGGTGCCCAACAAAACCATAGAACCCCCAGACTTACGTACCTGCATAATAGCATGCAGAACTCTACTCACATTGTGTTTGCCCTCTCTCCCCTTCACAAATCCCACCTGTTCTTCTCCTATAATTAAGGGTAAGAGTGATTGCATGCGTGTCGCTAAAATTTTTGCCCACCACTTAACGTCACAGTTCAATAACGAGATGGGTCTATAGCTTCCGCACTGCTCAGGGTCCTTCCCCTCCTTGGGAAGAATAGTAACAAAGGCTTCTAAAGATTGCGCAGGGAGAGAGGATCCACACAATAAGGAATTACATACTTCTGTGAATTTTGGTACTAATTGATCTCTAAATTTTTTATAAAAAGAGATAGGCAACCCATCCGGGCCCGGACTCTTCCCCGAGGGGATAGAATCTAAGGTCTTCTCTACTTCCTCCTTCGTGACAGGTGCCAACAACGTCTCACACTGAGTTTGAGTGAGATGAGGAGCCACTATGTCCGACAAGAAAGCATTAATGCGTTCCTGTTTATCTAATATAGGATTAAGGGCCCCCTCGGCAGAAGCAGATAAATTATATAATTTTGAATAGAATGTCTGAAAGGCCTTAGCAATATGTGGCGTTGAGGTTACTCTGTCCCCTCGTTCAGTTTTAACAGCTTCTATAAACACTTTAGCTTGCCTTTGTTTGATTAACCTAGTCATCAGCTTAGATCCCCTATCTCCATGCATGTATGTCTGACCACAAGCCATTCTATACGCCTTAGCAGCATTGTAATTTAGTAGGTCTCTAAGTTCCTGCCGCAATGAACACAGCCCTTTATAGTCTACAAGGAGGTCCCCTTGTTTATGCAATCTCTCCGTTTCAGATATCCGTGACACTAGGCTAAGAATCCGTTTAGACCTTTGTTTCTTAAGATAAGAGGCTAGTGCAATAAGCTCCCCCCTCATATATGCTTTATGTGTTTCCCATAGAATGGGTCTGGATACCAGTGGAGAATCATTGAATTTGAAAAATTCCTCCAATTTAGAGGCCAAAGACGCACTATTATCGTCCTGAGCTATGATCTTGTCGTTGAGTCTCCAGAGCCATTCCCTTTGAGGAACACACCCCAACTCCAAAACAATACTAACTGGCGCATGATCAGAGACTGTGAGACTTCCAATCTCGGCGTGCTGCAGGCTCGTTAACAGAGACAAGGGAAGGAAAAAATAGTCTATTCTATGATATGTACCATGAGGAGCAGAATAGAATGTAAAATCTTTAACCGATGGATTCCCCACCCTCCAAGCATCGACCATGCCCAGTCTAGACATGAGCACCTTAAGTTTGCGGAGCATCAGAGGTGTCACCGCCTGCACCAACGAGGTGGAATCCATCGGCAGATCCAGGGAAACGTTGAAGTCTCCACCCAAAATAAGCTGACCTTCTGTAAAGGCCTTAAGGGACATTAAAGTAGATCGCAACCATCCATATTGCCCAACATTGGGAGCGTACAAATTAGCGAACGTAAACTTAACTCCGTACATCTGGCCCTTTAAGAAAAGATATCTCCCTCCTTCGTCCATTTTGGATGTCTCCACCTGAAAAGGGACATTCTTATGAATAGCTATAGATACTCCCCGTGACTTAGAGGAATAAGTACTGTGAAACCACTGTGAATATGTATGAACCGGTAGCGTAGGAATATGTGCCGGTCGGAAGTGCGTCTCTTGTAAGAATAAAATTTCAGGGGCCTGTATACGTAAAGAGCCAAAAACCCTAGATCTTTTCTGAGGAGATCCCAATCCCTTCACATTAAAGGAGCAAAATTTCAACCTACCCATTTATATTTTTGACCAGATACTAGCTCAATAGACCCCCAGCCCTGGAACTTCATCCAAGAGACATCCAGCCCTAGCCATCCAATACAGAAGAAGGAGATATCTTCCAAATATAAACATTCCCAAAAACAAAAAACAAGAAAATAAAAAAACATACAAAAACACATAAAACAAGAAGAAATTACGTACGATCCTCCTTATTATCCCGAAATAAGGAGAAACAAAGCCCTTAGACAAAGGCCACACAATTGACCCCTGTCCCCGGGGGGGGGGATAAACAAAGCCCACCATGAGACAGTAAACACTTCATCGAAACTTAAAGTGCTTAATAAAAGTTATTACAATTAGACACCACTTTGAAAATAGAACTATCAGATCTAGCAAAATGTACAAGGTATTAGTGTAGTGAGGTCAACCCACACCTGTAGCGTAAGAAATCATATCTAAAGGGGGAGGAAGTAGAGAAGAAGGTTAAGGAGGAGAGGGAGGACAGGTGGGGGGGCAAGGGAATGAGGGGGGGGGTGAAAGGAAGAATAAGGGGAAGGAAAGAGGGAAAGGGGGGGAAGGAAAAAAGGGGGGGGGGGGAGGGGGGGGGGGGAATAGCAGAAGGGGGAATACAGGGGCTAAAGAAAATGAAAGAGAACAAAGCAACAAAAGAAAATAGGCATTTGCCGTGTGGCATCCTCACATACAGACTATCACGACCTTCTGATCCAGCAGATAGTCCTTCTTGTAACAGCAGTCCAAATCAAAAGATAATCCTAGATATTGCTATCTACCAACTGCCACTCCAGATTCGTTCTGCTCATCTGCCATCTTAAAGATCCATCGAACCTCATGGATTATCCACAACCTGCAGACGGTTCTTCTTTTGAGGTGACTTGGAATACCCCACCGTTTGCCATGGGCGGTTCATTCGGGGCCTCGAGAGATCCATTGCCACTGGCATCCAAGAGGGGACATCAATCGGATCCATATCCAGCGGTTTCCAAGCTCGCTCCAAGTCTTCCGGCGTACGGATAGTTATCTGTCTCCCCGCTCTCATTGTCGCCAGGCCAAAAGGAAAAAGCCATCTAATTGGTAGCTTATTGGCCCTCAGCGCTTCTGTAACAGGCCTCAAGATGCGACGTTTTGCCAGCGTGCTAGCTGCCAGATCCTGATACACCGCCAGTTTAGTCCCTTCAAAATTTATCTCCGGATTGTCCCTCGCGGCCTTTAAAATGGCTGCCGTATGTACATAACTAAGAATACCGCAAATTACATCCCTCGGAGGTTCAGTAGCTGTAGGTTTAGGCCTCAGCGCCCTGTGAACTCTCTCTATCACCAGTGAAGCCATCCGGTCAGCCCCTATCAGGGAGGAGAAAATCTGCATCACAGTACCTGCTAAGGAATCAAAAGCGACAGATTCCGGAAGACCCCGAAGCCTAATATTCTTCCTTCTACTACGATTTTCCTGGTCCTCCATATGTAAGTATAAGGCATTCAGATGATTAGTATGCTCTTTTGTTGTCGTATGCATGGTATCCTGTCGCTCCATAACTGCAGCCTGTGACTCCTCCAGCGCCAGGACCCTGTGACCTATGTGTTGCAGGTCCGTTTTTATTTCTCTCAGTTCACTCACCACTGGTGTGAGAGCCTGCATCAGGGTCTCCCTCAGGTAAGCCTTTGATATAGGATCGGCGTCCGCTTCTCCTGCACACTCCGACGGAGCATATGAGCTGTCTGAGTCCTCTGCTCCTTGATCCTCGTGTGCTCTGTCCGGCGCCATCTTGGATCTTCTCCCCGGAGAAGCCCCTCTTTTCTTAAAGAATTTCTCCATCTCCGGTAATGATTTAGGAGGTCTCGGGGTCCCCAAAGTGTCCTTGGTCTTGTCCTTCCCTGTTTTCCCCATATTTGACGGCAAATTATCGGTGTTATCCGCTGGTTTCGACGAGTGTGAGGTAGAGCTCCGGGATCACACTACCATCGCTCAGCGCAGCAAGCTCCGCCCCCCGATTGAGCGATCTTTGACGAGTTCTACGTGGGCAGCATATCGGGCTGGCTGGGCTCAATGGGAGCGTTGGTTGGGGGCACTAGGTGACGTCCGGTCTGACTGGGACAGATTGGTGGCTTTGTTGTATTGGCTGGGGGACGCGTATGACTCAGGTGTGTCAGTGGCTAAAGTGAACAAGTTTGTGTCTGCAGTGGCGTTCGGTCTGAAGTTGAATGGGTTCTCGGATGTGACAAAAGAATTTCTAGCGGTGCAAGCGTTAAAAGGGTTGCGAAGGGGGAGAGCGTCGGTTGACAGGCGGCGGCCAGTTTCGTTCCGGATTCTTTGTTTGTTGGGTACGGCGGTGGAGGGGGTGTGTACTTCGGGTTTCGAGGCTCGATTGTTTCGCTTAGCTTTTTCGTTAGCTTTTTTTGGGGCTTTCAGAGTGGGTGAATTTGTGTCACCGAGCGTGTGGCGTGCGGGAGGCATTTGTCAGGATGATGTGGAGCTTTTTGCGGAGATCGTGCTGCGCAGGTCTAAAACTGACCAGACAGGCAGGGGAAGGCGGGTGGTCTTGTTTGCAACTGAGGGTTCGGTGATGTGTCCGGTACTTTGCATTTCTGCCTTGGGGATACGGGTGGGGGTACCGGGGGTTCCCTTATTGAGACATGAGGATGGGTCTTTTTTATCTAGGTTTCAGTTTGGGGCGGTGTTCAAGCGCTGTCTACTGGCAAGTGGGATACGGGCGACGGATTACTCTTCCCATTCTTTTCGCATTGGCGCAGCGACTGAAGCGGTGAGATGGGAGTTGGATGAGGCGGGGGTTAGGCGCATTGGGAGATGGGAGTCTAACCGTTTCCGCTCTTACGTTCGGCCTCAATTGCTGTAAGTCTGTTAGAAGATGGCTTGGGTATGTTCTGCCTGGGTTGATGAAGTGTGATAGGTGGTGGTAAGTGGTATGTGTTTTCTTTTACAGGTTCACGCCCGTGTCTGGTTTGGATCTTGGGGCATTCCTTTGTTTATTGGGGCGCACTGAGGGCGGACGTTCGCCCGGATGGACGCCAACTGAGGATTCCGCGGGATGATGCTGTGCTGCATTGGTTAGGTTTTCGAGGGATGGTTTGGTCTAGGGTGTTGCAGGAATTTCAGGTGTACACACAGCTAGATAGGGTTCCTGAGATATTAGTGTTGCATGTTGGGGGGAACGATTTAGGTGTTCGCCCTTTTCGGGATTTAGTTAGGGACATTAAGCACGATTTGTTGTGCTTATGGGCATTACACCCGAGGATTCTTATAGTTTGGTCGGATATTGTGCCCAGAAGGACCTGGCGTTTGGCCCGATCCGTGGAGAGGCTGAATAAAGCCAGGATAAAGGTCAATAGGGCGGTGTCGGCATTTGTGGCAAAAAATGGAGGTGTGGTGGTCAGGCACAGGGACCTGGAATCGGGTGGGGTGTTACTGGAGGCAGGATGGGGTGCATTTGAATGAGGTGGGGATGGATTTGTGGAGTTTGGCCCTGGCAGACGGGATTGAAAGAGATGTGTTGGTGTGGAGGAGCTCATGGGCTTGAGGTGGTCAAGGCACATGTCGCAGTGGCGGGGGGGAGTCCTTGAGGTTGGTCAGTAAAACTGGTGGGGGGGTCGCATCAGGGGTATGCGTCCCCCAAAATATGTGGAAGGCTTCTTAGGGTGTTACCCCTTTGAAGCGCTTTATGGGCAAAGCCATCTGCAGGAGAGAGCGGTGCCTTCGAGCCGAGTTACGGCTGGAGGTAAAAGCAAGTGGTGGTGGCAGATGGCTATTTTTCTAAGTGGCGGTAACTTCAAGGGCTTCCCCTCGTCATGTTATTGATGTTATTTATATTGACCCTGTTAAGGGTCTGTTATGTGTATTTCGGAAGAATTCCAATTTTGGGGAATTCTGGGTTATTTAATGTTTGGTTATAAAAATTTTATTTTCATAAAATTTGTATTAATAAACAGCTGCTGTGGCCATTAAAATCCAATCTGGTGTGGTGTGTTTATCCCTAAAAGAGTAAGGAAGTTTTATGGAGCACTCGACTCTACTTATCCAAGTCATGTTCGCTTAGGGGTGACGAAGCCCCCTGCCGCGCTGAATACCCTCTCTGACGCTACACTGGAGTGTGGACAAGACAGTACACCCATGGCAAACTGGGCCAGTTCTTGCCAATGATCCAATCTGCTGACCCAGAAGTCCATGGGGTCTGGGATCAGCATTTCTGACGGAGAAAGGGCACAGTCCAGGTACAAGTGAACCTGGTTGTTTAGGTGCTGCACCTGGTGATGGTGAACATCCCTTTGGTGACTACGATGTGTGTCAGGTCGGGGTATTGGATGTAAAAATGTTGTCATCATATTTTCCAAACTGAATTGGCTGCTACTGCTGCTGCTGCTGCCGCTGCTGCCGCGGCTGCCGCCTATTGCAGAGGTAGCTCTGCCAGAGGCGGTGGAACGATGAGACAGTGGGGAGCGGAGAGTGGCCCCCCGGTCAGACATGCTTGCAGCAGGTGTTTGCCGTTTGAAAGCCGTGACAAGCTGGCTGCATAGCTTCTCTCGATAATAAGCCAATTTTGCCTCCCTCTCGGAAGGCGCAAAAAACTCCCCCATTCTGGATTATAACAAGGGTCTAAAAGTGTGCCTATCCAGTACTCATCTCTTTGCTTCATGCTAACAATACGACAGTCAGCGCACAAGTAACGAAGCATACAGCTCGCCATCCTGGCCAGCGTTTCAGAGGGCCCGGTTGGTTCCATCTCCGCCCCATACTGCCATGGTTGTCCATCATCAAGGTCGTCGTCAGACTCGTCATCACCACCATCACTGTCATGTTGTGCGGCTGCCTCGTCCCCTATCCCTTCCTGTGATTCCATCTCCAAATCCAGCTCCTCTTCAGGTCCTGTTTCCTCATCCTCATCCTCCTCCTCCTCCTCCTCAACATCCATAGCCAGATGTGATCCTTCCTCCATCCTTTGCTGAATCATCGCTGTGAGCGTTTGCTCCATAATGAATATCAGCGGCATAACATCGTTCATTCCGCTAGCGTCGCGGCTCACAAATCGTGTGGCCTCTTCAAAGGGCCTCAAAACGCGACATGCGTCTCTAACCAGCTGCCAGTGCCTGAGCTCGAAATTACACTGGCTCCAAACGCTGCCGTCTGCTGCATCAGGAAATCATTCACGGCTTTCCGCTGTTCGTACAGACGGTCCAACATGTGCAGGGTGGAATTCCAGCGTGTTGGAACGTCGCAAATCAGGCTGTGTTCTGGGAGATTGTTTTGACGCTGCAAGTCCAGGAGGGCGTGCTTAAATGCATACGAACATCTAAAGCGAACGCAAACCCTCCTGGACATGGCCAGCACACCCTTCAAACCAACATATGACTTTAAGAAGCGTGTTATGACCAGATTGATCACATGTGCCATGCAAGGAGCGTGTGTCAGGTGACCTAGACGCAGTGCAGCCACAACGTTCTTGCCGTTATCAGAGACAACATTGCCCATTGTGAGTTTCAGAGGAGACAGCCAGCGTGCGATTTCCTCCTTGATGCACAGCAGCAGCTCCTGCCCTGTGTGGCTTTTCTCGCCCAGGCTCAGCAGGTGTAAGACAGCGTTGTGGCGCTTCACCTTGCACCTATGAAAAGAGGAGGGAGGAGGAGTGGAAGATACGCTGTGTCCTGTCGGGGACGGGAAGACCTCCAAGGAGGAAGGCAAGGAGGAGGAGTAGGAGGAGGAGGATGGTAGGCGCCTGGTGTCCGGAGTTGAACCAGAAAGATACAAGCGTGGAGGTGGTAATGCCTGGCATTGCTGCGGTGGTGCATCGGACTACAAAATATTGACCCAGTGGGCCGTGAAAGACATGTACTGTCCCTGTGCATAGTTGCTGCTCCACGTGTCGACGGTGGCATGTACCCTGCTGCACACAGATAATTGGAAGGACTGGCACACCTTTTCCTCCACATGCTTGTGCAAGGCAGGGACAGCTGTTTTGGAGAAGTAATGTCGGCTAGGTATTCGCCACCTAGGCTGAGCGCACGCCATCAATTGCTTGAAGCCGGTGGAGTCGACCAGGTGGTATGGCAGCGACTGCACCACCAACAACTTAGCCAGGTGTGAATTAAGCCACACGACAAGTGGATGACTGGGTATATATTGTTGCTTATTGGACAACGATTCCGTAATGGATAACTGACGGGACGTAGGAGGAGCACTAGATGACAGTGATGATGATGATGACAACGACATGGTGGATAAGGCCTGGCTGCTACTTAGATGACAGGGACTCGGAGCAGCAGCGGCAGAGGGGTCTTCATTAGATGTACATGATAATGGTGGGGCATGTCGATTGTCCCACATGGCCTTGTGATGCCGCTCCATGTGTTTACGTAGAGCGGTAGTTCCTACATTGCTGCCCTGCCCACGCCTTACTTTCTGCTTGCAGATACGGCACTGTGCCATGTTTTCGTCCTCCGGGAAGGTACAGAAAAATTGCCACAATGCAGAGTACCGTAAAGAGGTAGTACCATGTCCACCACCACCACCACAACCACCACCACCACCCGAGCTTGCCCCTTGTCTGGCAGGCTTTTTTCGGGAGCCTACACCAGCATCAGTGTCGCCGTCACCGGCTCCTGAGCTGACCCTACCGCTGCAACGTTTTGCAGATTGACTTCTGCCCTTACCTCGGCTTGGCTGTTTATCATGGCCAGTGTCGCCGCTACTACCCTCCTCCTCTGACGCCGTCATCACCTCGTCACCTGGTTCCCACGTCCTGTCTAAAACAACATCATCATCATAGCCTTCCTCATCATCCCCGCCACTTCTGTCACTGTGTTGTGAATGTGATGTGACATCATGGCGGGCTCCATGCCCCCCCCTCATTACTGCGTCTGCCACCACGGCTACCACCACCAACACCCCCACTACCGCAGCTATGCGTCTCGGACACCGCTTCCACCTCCACCACCGCCGCAACACACTCCGTTGGCTGACTCGTGGAAAACAAATCATCATCATCACTATGTTGTTCAGTATCTTCCTTCGCACCCGAGGAGATGTCTCTTAGGACTCTCAGGAAAGATGGCTTCCCGCTAGGAAGGGGGAGCGAAGACATAGATGATGGAATGGAAACACTAGAAATACCTATATTACTACTGTCACTGTGCCAAGGAACTGCAGAGGATCTGGAATCCAACGAAACCTGGCTTGAAGCCAGATCGTCAGAGTCTGCCTGCTGAGATGACCGCGAGCCAGCCAACCAGTCCACAATGGCCGTATTGTCTAAAGAAACCCGCCCACCGGAGGAGATGGACAAGTCTGACTTGGTGCTACTACTACCAGCAGGCACATGGCAGCTGCTACTAGTGGAACTGGGCACATGTATTGTGCCACAAATGCTGGTACTGGGTCTGGCACCAACAGATCCAACAACTGGAAGAGGAGACGGCATGGGTGTTTTCCTCTACCCCGTCCTTTCACAACCTTTTTTTTCCCAGACATATCAGAGCCCCTTCTAAAAGCGTATTCACACACTGACACTGGCTTGGCAAATGGCAATGAATGAGAATTTCTATCAGCCTCGCTGCAGTGCACTCAGGGAATGCTGGGCCTTGTAGTACTACTAGGCTGCCTGTATTGCAAGTTGGATTGTTTGTTATGTTAACGGCCGGGGATGAGCCCCTTCTAAAAGCGTATTCACACACTGACACTGGCTTGGCAAATGGCAATGAATGAGAATTTCTATCAGCCTCGCTGCAGTGCACTCAGGAAATGCTGGGCCTTGTAGTACTACTAGGCTGCCTGTATTGCAAGTTGGATTGTTTGTTATGTTAACGCCCGGGGATGAGCCCCTTCTAAAAGCGTATTCACACACTTACACTGGCTTGGCAAATGGCAATGAATGAGAATTTCTATCAGCCTCGCTGCAGTGCACTCAGGGAATGCTGGGCGTTGTAGTACTACTAGGCTGCCTGTATTGCAAGTTGGATTGTTTGTTATGTTAACGGCCGGGGATGAGCCCCTTCTAAAAGCGTATTCACACACTGACACTGGCTTGGCAAATGGCAATGAATGAGAATTTCTATTAGCCACTGTGCACTGACTCAGGGAATGCTGGGTGTTGTAGTACTACAAAGCCTGCCTGTATTGCAAGTTGGATGCAATGGGGATGAGCCCCTTATAAAAGCGTATTCACACACTGGCTGAGTAGTGAGTAGTGGATGAGCCCCTTAGATTTCTGGATTCCTGCCTTTTAGATTCCTAAAGCTTTCCCTTACTGCACAGAGATGCTATCCCTACAGCTCCTGTCTGTAAAATGGCCGCTGAGCTCCGTGCATAGACTTTTATTGCAGGCTTGAGCCCGCCCCTATGCTGCCTCCCGATTTGCTGGGAGAGCCGTTTGCAAGGCATTATGGGGTAGCCTGATGTCAGGTGATCTTGTGAAATCCTCCATTTTAGATGTAACATGTGGCAGGCGCCAAAACGTAGCCGGGTTCCGTCAAAACGGGTTCGGCCGAACCCGGTGAAGTTCGGATTCGCTGCGAACCGAACTTTTCGGGAAGTTCGGACGGAAACCGGGTTCGGTTGTCCCGGTTCGCTCATCTCTAGTCACAATCAGTTAAAGTTAAAGCTTTATAGTTGGGGACGTTAAGGAAGCGGCGATACCAAATACGTGTACTTTTTTAATGTAATAAATTTTTTCCTATAATAAAACTTTTATTATGGGAAAAAAGGCTTTTTTTTGTTTATGTAACGTGAAACTATTTTTTTTTTTATTCAACATTTTTAATAACTTTTTCAAATATTTCTTTCTACTAGGGGACTTGAAAGCCTGAAGACCTGATCGCTATTCGAATACACTGCACTACATACATAGTGCAGTGTATTAGACCTGTCCGTCATAAACTGACAGCAAGCTTATTAGGTCCCGCATCTAAGCTGGTCCTAATAGGCTTCTGTACTTGGCAAGCAGTAGGCTATTGTTAGGCCTACAGTTGCCATAGCAAACATCGCCACCCCCGCAATTGCGTCACAGGGATCCAGATAGCGTACAAACCAACCAAATGCTGCGGTTGCAATTGACCGCACCATTTAGGGAGTTAATCGGCGGAGATCAGACCTCAGTCTGGTCCCTGCCGCTACAGGAGAGTTTCAGCCCATTGGTTATGGTGCAGGCTCAGCTCGATGTGTGCTGTACGTAGAATTTATGGTCCAAATCCTTCATCTGCCACGATGAGAAATGGGGCAGGAGGTCCAGTAGATCCAGGCAGTTGTCTCGGTTCTGGAACGGAGAGCTGTTTGGACTGAAGCCGTTCACCCATTCTGGAAGCCCTGAAGATGCCAGCATCTGTAGAGCTCCCATAGGCCCCTATATCTACAATTACAAACTGGTAGTTGCTGTCAGCCAAGGCGAACAGCATCACCAATAAATACTGCTTGTAATTGAAATCTAGGTACCATGAGTGAGGTGGCTTCTTCACACTAATGTGTTTACCATCCAGTGCGCCAACACAGTTGGCAAACTGTGATTGTTGGTAAAAGCCCACGGCAATCCGAAACCAGTCTTGTGCCTTGGGCTGTGGCATCATCGTCGCTCTCAGTCGCTGCCAGATGACTTCGCAGGGTCAGACAGATGATCTGTGAAATGGTGGAACACCCCAGTAGAAATTCAAAATGCAGTGATGCAAATGAGTTCCCTGTTGCCAGGAATCTGTGAAAAAAATATTTCGAATAATTAGTGCTAGCAGTACCAGGGTGACATGGTGGCAATGGGCAAAGGCTACAACCAGGGTTATATAGTACTTGTAGCAGAGTGACATGGCGGCAATGGGCACAGGGGCAACTACGGTTATATACTACTTGTAGCATTATGACATGGCGGCAATGTGCACAGGGGACAACTACAATTATATACATACTACTTGTAGCAGGGAGACATGGCGGCAATGGGCACAGGGGACAACTACGGTTATACTACCTGTAGCAAGGTGACATGGCAGCAATGGACAAAAGGGACATTTGGTGTTCTTACCTGAGAGAAACGATGAGCCGTTCCTCCGAGATGCACCGTCGGTCAAAGCTGGAAATCGACATGTAGCAGAAGTTGTGAAACTTGTCCGGGTGCTGCCGCAGGTCTGCATACAGGGTATGGAAATGCACCTTTCTGGGCTGTTGGGAGACAATGGGGTGAACCCAGTACCTCCTCCTCCTCTTCGGTTCTTCTTCCAGCATAGCTTACTGTCCGAATCGCCGAGAGACGAGCCAGTCCAGAAGAGCATGAGAGCATGAACCACACGTGGGTAGTGCATCCTTGCAACGAAAGAAATGCCAGAAACCAAAGTTATATCAGCCGAGGATTCCAACAGAGCTCTCACAAAGCACAAATGCCAGAGAAAATGGTGCCAGAGCGATCATGTGACCTTTTCAAGGGGTTGCGACATAGTGGTGACATCATTTGTAGACTCCCATTTCTTTTTTTTGCGGATCCGTAAATGCGGATGAACTAAGGATGCATGACGGTACGTATTTGCGGACAGCGTGCCTATATGCGAATGAGTCGCAGATGAGTTTGGATGACTAGGGATCCGTATTTGAGTAGAATAAAAGCCATTACAGTCGTGTGCATGAGGCCTTAGAGTCCATGCTGTTTAGTTTACAGATGATTGCTTAGGCTGGATACAATTGTAGCATATTACTATCCATGAGAAGTATTTGGCTTCTTTGGGTTTTCACTCCGTGTTTTCATCCCATTACAGCAAAAGTTAAAACAGAATTTTTAGCACAAAGGATATTATAAAGTTGTATAACATTTTTTATTTTACAGTGATCAAGGTTTATTTGCAGAGAACCCCTTTAATACTTACACCCATATTGTCCAAGATTCATATCCCTACATCAAGAGAATTAGAAATTCTACAAGTTTCAGTGTACCAACTATTCCTGTCCAACAGTGGAATGAGATGAACTGGACTTTACTAAATATATCACGCCATGAATTATTACTTATGTTACCTATAACCTCATATTTAACCCCTGACTTTTACAGTTATTTTTGGTTTTTCATTTTCGCTCTTTCCTCCCCAACTTCCAGAAGCCATAAGTTTTTATTTTTTGGTCCAAAAAAAACGTATGAGGGATTGTTTTTTGAAGGACAAGTTGTACTTTTTCACGGCACCATTTATTGTACCATATTATATACTGGGAAACGTAAAGAAAATATTTGCTTAATCGTATTGTCTCCGCTTGTAAAGGGAGTCTAATATTACATTTTAGGAAACTGATGCTTAACCCCTTCACGCTCAGCGACGTACTATTCCTTCGTGCTAAGTGCATCGTTCGCGCTCAGCGCTGGAATAGTATGTCACGGGAGGAACGGCCATTTCGGCCGTCTTCCCGACACATACAGGAGCTGTAACAGCTGCTTTCTCGTACAGCAGTCGCCGCAGCTCCTTCTGCGGAGACTGATCGCTGTGTCCCCGCTGATTAACCCCTTGAAAGCCGCTTTCAATAGCGATAGCGGCTTCTTAGGGGTTAAGCTGCTACATCGGCCCGCTACACGATAGCGGCCGGCGATGGTGGCTATAGCAACCGGACGCCTAACAATGGCATCCAGCTATGCCATTTATGGAAGCCTTGCTGTCAGTGAGTAGCTGACAGCTGTAATACACTGAACTACGCATATAGTGCAGTGTATTAGAATAGGGATCAGGGCCTCCTGCCCTCAAGTACACTAGTGGGACAAAGTAATAAAGTTAAAAAAAGTTAAAAAAAGGTTTTGTAAAAATAAGAAAATAAACGTTTTAAAAGTAACAAAAGTAAAAATCCCCCTTTTTCCCTTATCAGTCTTTTATTATTAATAAAAATAAATAAATAAACAAATAAACTATACATAATTGATATCGCCGCATCCGTAACCGCCTGAACTACAAAAGTATTTAGTTATTTATCCCGCGCGGTGAACGCCGTAAAAGAAAATAATAATAAACCATACCAGAATCACAGTTTTTTGGTCACTTCACTTCTCAAGAAATGGAATAAAAAGAGATCAAAAAGTCGCATGTACCTAAAAATGGTACTGATCGAAACTACCATTCGTTACGCAAAAACAAGTCCTCACACGGCTTTCCTGATGGAAAAAAAGACAAAAACTGTATGGCTCCTAGAATAAGGCAACGCAAAAAGTAAATGATTGTTAATAAAAATTATTTTATTGTGCAAACACCATAAGGCATAAAAAAAAACTATAAACATTTGGTATCGCCGTAATCGTATCGCCATGCTGAATAAAGTGAATATGTCGTTTATAGCGCACGGTGAACGCTGTAAAAAAAATAGAATAAAAAACAATAGAAGAATTGCTGTTTTTTAGTCACCACGCCTCTTAAAAGTAGAACAAAAACTGATCAAAAAGTCACATGCACCCCATGAAAACTACAATGAATTCCTCAAGGGGTCTAGTTTCCAAAATAGTGTCACTTTTGGGGGCTTTCCACTGTTTTGGCACCACAAGACCTCTTCAAACCGGACATGGTGCCTAATAAAAAGGAGGCCTCATAATCCTCTAGGTGCTCCTTTGCTTCGGAGGCCGGTGCTTCAGTCCATTACCACACTAGGACCACATCTGGGATATTTCTCAAAACTGGAGAATCTGGGCAATAAGTATTGAGTAGTGTTTCTCGGGGTAAAACCTTCTGTTTTACAGAAAAAAAAAAGGAATAAAAACAATTTTCTTACAAAAAAACTGAAATATGTAAATTGCACCTCTACTTTGCTTTAAATTCCTGTGAAACACCTAAAAGGTTAATAAACTTTCTGAATGCTGTTTTGAATATTTTGAGGGGCCTAGTTTCTAAAATGGGGTGTTTTATAGGGGTTTCTAATATATAGGCCCCCCCAAAGCCACTTCAGAACTAAACTGGTAACTAAAAAAAAAAGAGGCTTTTTCTTATACCACACCCCGATGTACCGTATGGCCGTGTCCAGGATGCGTTATGAGGCAATACTTCGCTTCTTACATTATACTGATAATGAGCAGCGCCCACCCTGAGATGACCCCAGTTTTGACCGTTTGTATAAACGGAGACCCCTATTAGACCATTTTAGTGCCCGGTTTTCCAAAGCATACACCCCCGAGAATTGTATTTCTATTGATGAGTCCCTGGTCCATTTTAAAGGGAGGCTTCAATTCCACCAGTACCTGCCGTGTAAGAGGGCAAGGTATGGCGTGAAGATGTATAAGTTGTGCGAGAGTGCATCAGGGTATACTTACAAGGACAGCAGTATTCAGCCCTTAGAATGCCCCCCCCTTACTGGGAGTTAACGCAAAAATTGGGTGGGATTTGGTGCACCCACTGCTGGACCAGGTTTACCACCTCTAACTGGATAATTTTTATACCAGCATCCTACTCTTCAAGTGCCTCGCTTCCAGAAGTACTGTGGCATGCGGCACTGCTAGAAGAAATCGCAGAGGCCTCCTGTGAAGGATTTGCCTGACACAGCTTCTGTGTCGACGCCCGTGGTTAATAAGCCTGCATCTGTGTCTAGGTCTGCTAGAGTGACTCGATCTGCTACAACTCTGGCTGGTAGGCTGAGGAGTGGGAGAGCCTATCGCAGCCTGGCCAGACGGTTCTAGCTCCCGCCCTTGGTCTACTTATAACTTCATTTGATGCTTGTCCTTTGCCTGTGATTCTCTTGTTTCCTGGCTCTGCTGTTCCTGCTGTTACCATTGACCTCTGCTTCATATTGACCCTGGCTTGACTGACTATTCTCCTGCTCTGCAATTGTTACCACGTACCCTCCTGGTTTGACTCGGCTCATCCACTACTCTGTTGCTCACGGTTTTGCCGTGGGCAACTGCCCCACTTCCCTTTGCTTTTGTGTACCCTTGTCTTGTTTGTCTGTCATGCATATATTGAGCGTATGGACCGTCGCCCATTTGTACGCCGTCGCCTAGGACGGGCTGTGAAAGTAGGCAGGGTCTGAGTGGCGGGTAGATTAGGGCTCACCTGTCTGTCTCCCTATCCTGACATTACAACTCCCTAAGACACTGCTTGGGCAAACAAGAAGGGGTGGAAGCAGGGCACATTCTAGCAGCAACATATTGTGTGTTAAGTACAAGGACAAGAGAGATGTCGTTGTATTGACAACAATACATGGCCACACCAGTGCCCATGTACCTGTACGAGGTACCAGTACAGAGAACCCCAAACCAGACTGCATCCTGGACTACAATAGGTACATAGGAGGGGTGGATTTGTCAGATCAAGTCCTGAAGCCCTACAGTGCCATGCGGTGTGGTATAAGAAGCTGGCCGCGCACATCATTCAGATTGCATTGTACAATGCGTACGTATTACATCGATGTAAAGGCCAGACGGGAACTTTCCTGGAATTTCAAGAGGTGGTTATCAAGAACCTAATCTTTAGGGACCATGAAGGGGGGGCACCAAGTACTTCTGGAAGCGAGCCCACACGCATCGTACCAGGGCAACACTTTCCAGGAGAAGTTCCCCAAACTGGCAAGAAGGGAAAAAGTCAAAAGAAGTGCAAAGTCTGCTATAAGAGGGGGATAAGGTAAGACACAATATATCAATATGACACGTGTCCCGAAAAACCAGGGCTCTGTATGAAAGTGTTTTAAAATTTATCATACATCCCTTGATTTTCAATCTACCCCAGTTTTACTTACCATGATGCACGCCGCACAGCTTATCCCCCTCATCTTTACACTCTGGGCCCTGCTGTGTGCCCAGGCAGCTGTTAACATCCACATGTAGGGTATTGCCGTACCCGTGAGAACCCACATTACAGTTTATGGGATGTATGTCTCCGGTGGCGCATGCTGGGCACAATATATCGGACACTGAAATGGCATATATGTATAGAAAATTGCAAATCTCACTCTGCACTATCTGCTGCGCATTATCTTTTACACAATACCTGTGGGGTCAAAATGCTCACTACACCTCTAGATGAATGCCTTAAGGGGTGTAGTTTTTAAAACGGGGTCACTTCTCGGGGGTTTCAACTGTACTGGTACCTCAGGGGCTTCTGCATACATGACTTAGTACCAGAGAATCCCCAGTAGGCCAAATGGTAGTCCTTTCCTTCTTAGCCCTCCCATGGGCCCAGTTTATCACACATTTTTTTTAATTCACAGCCCATTTCAAATAAATTCAGAGAATAAACTGTGGGGTCTAAATGGTCACAAAACCCATAAATGAATTCCTTGAGGGGTTTAGTTTCCAAAATGGGGTCACCTCTGGTGGGTTTCCATTGCTTTGATACCTCTGGGGCCAGGGGCGTAGCTAAAGGCTCATGGGCCCGGGTGCAAGAATTCAGCTTGGGCCACCCTACTCCTCCCCAGCACCACCATCATCATCAGACCCCTGCGCGCTCCTATGCCCAGATGCCTTGCCCAACAGCCCCCATAGTATAATGCCCCCACACAGTTAATGCTCCCATAGCTGCCCCCACACAGTATAATGCCCCATAACGTATACTGCCCCCCCATAATAGCCCCATGCCGTATAATGCTCCCCATATCAGCCCCCCATACAGTATAATGCCCCCCCACAATATCAGCCCCCCCATACAGTATAATGCCCCCATATGTGCATAATTACTTACCTATCCCCATTCCCACGTTGAGTGGAGGATCCTTCGCCTCCTCCGGTGTGTACTATGAGTGACTCAGCGCAGGCATGATGTCGCTACATCCCGCCTGCCTGTGTCGAGCCACTCACGGCACAGGGAATGCTGGATCAAGGAGATGTCAGCTCCTTGCTCCAGCATTGATTGGATCCGGGACCTCGGTGAGTGACTCACGAACCCCCAGGGGGACGCGACCCACAGTGTAGGGATGTCACGATACCAAAATTTGAACTTCGATACCGATATTTCGTTTACTTTGCCAACAGTAATAAAAATAAAAAAAAGTTCTTCCATTTTCTGATGTGAGGCAGGAGGTGTGATTATGAATTTTGAATGTGCCTCACATTAATAGTAATTAACCCCATTATGTTTCTCAGTCATAATGGGTTAATATGTAAGGTACATGATGGAGTTAATTACTATTAATGTGAGGCACATGGAGGTTAAATTCATCATCGCACCTTGTGCCTCATAATTAGGCCCCATGCACACGACCGTAAATAACCTCCGTTCACTTTCATTGAGCGCGGACACATTTCCGTAGCGCTACGGATGGTTGTCCGTGCCGTAGAAATGTTCCGAAAATTATGGAAGATGTCCGTCCTTTTGCATTTTGCGGGCCGTTCTCACATACTTTGTATGGGAGCACGGCCCGAAAATGCGGGTGGCAGTGGGCGGCCGGCCGTGCCCGCAATCGCGGGCCGTGATTGCGGGCACGGTCGTGTGAATGGGGCCTAAGTGATAGAAAGCAATTTTTATTTTATTTTTTTACAGAGTACACATCATAAATGATGCAAAAAAATTGTTGTGCAGGTTATTACGGCTGCGCCAATACCGATTATGTGTATGTTTTATGTATTGAGACTTATTTTAATGTTTATTATAAAAAAGGTGTATGTGTATTTTTTTTATTTAACATTACTTTGTTTTTACTTTATTTTAAAACTTCAATGTACTGGCATATAGCTATATGCTAGTACATTAGCCTGTGTACTGATAGTACACAGGCAGTTGTTAGGACATACCTCAGTATGCCCTAACAACAGGAAATATGGTAGGACAGCCCTGGGGTCCTTCAATAGACCCTGGGCTGTCTGCCCATATATGGGATGTCCCTTAATCGCGTCACAGGAATTCCCTGTGACGCGATCCAGGGGCATCCCCCCTTCTCATTTTCCCCTGAATGCTGCTGTCAGCTTTGATCGCAGCATTCAGGAGAATAGCGGCGGAGATGAGCGGTTTCTCTGATCTCCGCCGTTATAGAGCAGGGCTGCGGCTGTGTAATACAGCCATTGCCCCTGCTCCTACTAATGAGCGGCGGTTCAGGCATTGAGGACAGAACATGGGGGTGTTTTGTAGCGCGCCCACCATGTTCTGTCTTCAGTGCCGACGCTCATTAGTGCAGCGCCGGCCGCATCACATCATCTTGACGGCGCGCAGATGTCAGGACTCAGGAGCGGGGCAGTGACTGTATTACACAGCCGCAGCCCCGCTCTCATACACTCGTACTATACTGTATTGTGTTGTATTGTGCAGTTTGCGGTGGAGGAGGGGGGGGGGCTGTGATTTAACGCCCCCCCCTCTCCACTGCAAACAACACAATACATTACAAGGCATCACAACACATTACATTACAATACATAACGTTACAACACAATACATTACATTACAATATACATTACATTACACTGCAGCTTACCTGGAGTCCTCCGCACCGCCTCTTCTGCTCTGTCTGGAAGCCGTGTCACGTGACAACACGGTCACATGGTACACTAAGTGTACCATGTGACCGTAACCAGGAAGTGCCGGCTTCACGGACAGAAGATTCAGTTAGAAAACAGGCTGTATGGCAACGGGGGCCCGTGGGCCCCCCAGGCTTAGGGGCCCGGTCGCAATTGCGACCGCTGCAAACCCTATAGCTACGCCACTGTCTGGGGCTCTGCAAATTTGACATGGCACCCGAAAACCAATCCAGCAAAATCTGGACTCCAAAGAACACATAGCGCTTCTTTCCTTCTGAGACCTCCCATGGGCCCAAACGGCATTTTATCACCACAAATGGGATATTACCGCACTCAGGACAAATTGGGCAACAAAATGGGGCATTTTGTTCCATGCGAAAATAAGAAATTTTGATCAAAATGACATCTTATTGGAAAAAATGTCATCTTTTTAATTTCACAGCCCAATTCAAAGACGCTCTGTGAAGAAACTGTGGGGTGAAAATGGTAACAACAACCATTAGTGAATTCCTTGAGGGGTGCAGTTTCCAAAATGGGGTCACTTTTAAGGGATTCCTACTTTTTTGCCACCTCAACACCTCTTCAAACCTGGCATGCTGCCTAAAATATATTCTAATAAAAATGAGGCCCCAAAATGCACTAGGTGCTTCTTTGCTTCTGGGGCTTGAGTTTTAGTCCAAGAGCACACTAGAGCCACATGTGGGACATTTCTAAAAACGGCAGAATCTGTAAAATACATATTTAGTAGTGTTTCTCTGGTAAAACCTTCTGTGTTACAGAAAAAAATAGAATAAAGTTAAATTCAGCAAGAAAAATGAAATTTGCAAATTTCACCTCCACTTTGCTTTAATTCCTGTGAAATGCCTAAAGGGTTAAAAAAAACTTTCTAAATGCTGTTTTGAATACTTTGAGGGGTCTAGTTTTTAAAATGGGGAGTTTTGTGGGTGTTTCTAATACATAGGTGCCTCAAAGCCACTTCAGAACTGAACAGGTACCTTAAAAAAAAGGCTTTTGAAATTTTCTTAAAAATATGAGAAATTGCTGTTTATGTTCTAAGCCTTGTAACGTCCAAGAAAAATCAAAGAATGTTCAAAAAATGATGCCAATCTAAAGTAGAATTATGGGAAATGTGAACTAGTAACTATTTTGGGTGGTATAACCATCTGTTTTACAAGCAGATGCATTTTTTACTTTAGAAAAATTCTATCTTTTCTAAATTTTCTCTAAATTTTGCAATTTTTCACTAATAAACATTGAACATATCAACAAAATTCTACAGCTAATATAAAGCCCAATGTCTCACGAGAAAACAGTCTCAGAATCGCTTGGATAGGTTTAAGCATTCCGACGTTGAAAAATGTCAAAAGAAATAGCGCAGACCCTAGTAGCTGGCAGGAATGGATTATATACAAAAGCAAATTGGTGTGCAAGAGCAGTAATGATCCCAATTTCCCAGCTGCTATTAAGTTGTTGAACTTATTAAAATGTAACTTTTAGGGTATGTGCACACACACTAATTACGTCCGTAATTGACGGACGTATTTCGGCCGCAAGTACCGGACCGAACGCAGTGCAGGGAGCCGGGCTCCTAGCATCATACTTATGTACGATGCTAGGAGTCCCTGCCTCGCTGCAGGACAACTGTCCCATACTGAAAACATGATTACAGTACGGGACAGTTGTCCTGCAGCGAGGCAGGGACTCCTAGCATCGTACATAAGTATGATGCTAGGAGCCCGGCTCCCTGCACTGTGTTCGGTCCTGTACTTGCGGCCGAAATACGTCCGTCAATTACGGACGTAATCAGTGTGTGTGCACATACCCTTATTATTTGAATTTAGAAATGAAGCGCAGCAGAGAGAAGAAAGACGTACAACATTGAGGTGAGTTAAAAGGATTATTAAAAGAGCGCTACCCCCCCCCCCCCGACATGTTTCGCTGCTTCAGACCATTAGCCCCGAATTTATCCCCTGAGGATGCTGCTGAAGCAGCGAAACATGTCGGGGGGGCTAGCGCTCTTTTAATAATCCTAGTCGGCACAAGCTACTGCATCTTATCCTGTGTGACAAAGACGGGACCCCATACGGCGCTGCTACTCAGGAAGGATACAGTGGTAGTTATAAATGATACTTTATTGTAGGCTACGCGTTTCAATGCCGCACCGGCATCTTCCTCAGGCCACACACATTGCAGTCTGAACAACAGCCCTTTAAATACACCACGCGGGAGAAAAATCCGCCAATGTAAACAGGGTTAAAGTGCAAGGTTACGTAATCACCGGGAGAAGTTCAAACTTAACAGATACAAGAAAGACATTCAATTGTATATACTGCTAATTTAAACTAAAATCGGCAGAGTTGAATTAAAATGGGGTATGGGATCTTAACATAAAAAAGGGGACAATTGCAGACAATCTATAAAACATTAATAACCATATCGATGAATTTAAACAGTTGCTAAAACATAATAAAATATACAGAAGTTTAGCGATGTATCATACTTGCAATATTTTGCGGTAATTCACCAATTAATTAAAATGAAAACGAATTAAAGGAAAATAAACTGAATGGGTGAAAATAATAAAAACTGCTATGGAACCCATATTACTGGGAACTCAACTGAACGTGGAAAACATATAAAATGATGTATATTTTGGTAAAAAAACAACAATCAACCATTAAGTTGATCTAAATGTCATTTATATTTTTATTTTCAGTAGTTATCCTTTGGAATAAAGTGAGGACATTCCATCATAAAAGAGTATGGGTGTTGAGTAAAATTAATTTGAATAAAAGAGAGGACTATTTAAGACAATCTCAAATATTTATCTATGAATTAAGATAAAAGTTTAAAAGCTCAAAAGAATATACAGAAGTTGATGCTGTATCAAAACAGCGATATTTTGCGGTAATTCACCAATGATTTGCAATCAAAACGAATTTAGAGAAAAATGGATTCAGGAAGAGAAAATGATTAAAAATACCATAAAACCCATAACGGCCAGAACTCAACTAATCAGGGAAATTCCACCCAATGATGTTGATTTTAATAGAACCACTGCTCATCCTTTACGATGATCTTGATATTATTAACAGTGGTTAACCTTTTTAATAAATTGTGGAAAATTCACTAAAGATTTCTAACATGAACAAATATATATAAGTATTAGGTATACATGTATAAGTCAAAAGTGAGTACTATATGCTAAAAAAACACAAATTCATCTGTAATAAAAGAAGCATTAATCAAGACTAGTTTCCGTGATGTCATTCAAACCGTTTGGATGTAGGGTCAATAGTTTAAAAATCCAAACATTTTCTCTTTGCTTGAGTTTTTGGAACCGGTTGGGAACGTCACAAGGAATTTGTTCAATAGGCGTAATGGTAATTCTATTAAACTGGCAGTTATGGGAAGAAGCACAGTGTCTCGAAACACTGTGTTTTAAAAACCCCTTTAGAACATTATATCTATGTTTGTTGATTCTGCTTCTCAAACATTGGATGGTCCTCCCAATGTACTGTAAGCGGCACGAACACTCAAGGAGGTAAATTACAAAATTACTACCACAATTAAGGAAAGCCTTAATTGGGAAAATTTCTTTGGTTGTATTGGAACAGAAGGTCAGTTTTTTGTGTGAGATATTGTTACAACACAGACAACGTCCTTGGCTACACTTATAGGATCCATTCAAAACTGGTAAAACTCTTGGAATAGAAGGTTTAAGGTTATTGATAAGACTAGGGGCCAATATAATCTTCAAATTAGCTGACCGTCTAAAGGTGATATTTGGTTTGTCGGGTAGAGAATTTTTGAGGAAAGGATCATTTTTCAAGATATGCCAATGTTTGGACAAAATAGATCTCACCAATTTATGTCCACTGTTATATGATGTAATAAAATTATTTGTAAACTTAATCTTGTTGGTATTAGTTTTTCCATTTTTATTAGTGCAATCGGTAGTATCCTCTGTCTTTTTTGTTTGGTTAACACAGGACTTTTGGGTCAATTCTGCTGCTTTTAAACGTGCACCTTTAATCAGTTGTGTAGGGAAATTTTTCACCTTAAATCTACTTTCTAAAATCTCACATTCCCTTAAAAAATTAATTTCAGACAAGCAATTCTTCCTCACTCTCCTGAATTGGCCAAAGGGTCACGTTCAGTTGAGTTCCCAGTAATATGGGTTCCATAGCAGTTTTTATTATTTTCACCCATTCAGTTTATTTTCCTTTAATTCGTTTTCATTTTAATTAATTGGTGAATTACCACAAAATATTGCAAGTACGATACATCGCTAAACTTCTGTATATTTTATTATGTTTTAGCAACTGTTTAAATTCATCGATATGGATATTAATGTTTTATAGATTGTCTGCAATTGTCCCCTTTTTTATGTTAAGATCCCATACCGCATTTTAATTCAACTCTGCCGATTTTAGTTTAAATTAGCAGTATATACAATTGAATGTCTTTCTTGTATCTGTTAAGTTTGAACTTCTCCCGGTGATTACGTCACCTTGCACTTTAACCCTGTTTACATTGGCGGTTTTTTCTCCCGCGTGGTGTATTTAAAGGGCTGTTGTTCAGACTGCAATGTGTGTGGCCTGAGGAAGATGCCGGTGCGGCATTGAAACGCGTAGCCTACAATAAAGTATCATTTATAACTACCACTGTATCCTTCCTGAGTAGCAGCGCCGTATGGGGTCCCGTTTTTTCAAAGAATTTACACATTATCTATTGCGGTGGTCCTTCAGGATTGACCGGCTGGGATCTCGGCAGCAGCACTCATCCAATACTTATCTACCTACTACACGCTCCTGACCTTTCCACCTGTGGTAAGCCTCCATCTGTCAAACATAGTTTGTTTTTTCCTGGGCTTACTCACACTATGTGGCGCCGTGCTTTTCTCTTTCAATTCTCTGTGTGACAAAGAGGCTCTCTAGCAGTCTGCAGCTGCTGACTGCGCCTGCCACTTTATTCTTATGAGACCCTAATACACATTGGATCTCAAACGTTACGCTAACCGACTTGGAACCATTTTAACTCACCTCAATGTTGTACGTCTTTCTTCTCTCTGCTGCGCTTCATTTCTAAATTAAAATAATAAAAGTTACATTTTAATAAATTCAACAACTCAATAGCAGCTGGGAAATTGGGATCATTACTGCTCTTGCACACCAATGAGATTTGAAAAATGAGCTCTGAGCCCTAAGGCCCAAACTAGGCTGCGTCCTTAAGGGGTTAAGCAACTATCAAATATATCAATGTTTTACTTCTCCTGTCACTCTTTGTCCTACAGTATATAATCCAGTACATATGGCGGCACGTTCCATACACTCTGTATTGTGTACATATGATACAATGTCCTGTCACCTACCACTGGATTAAACGCGATGTCACACAAATAGCGCTGTGAAGGGTCGGTTAGGTGAAATGTATACACTGTGGTAAGTTGCAGCCGCGCACATAACAATTACCAGTCACACTTATGGATTGATGTTAAAGATTTATTTAAGGTTTTTGTAGATCAAAATATATAATGGTAAAGATGATGGTAATACAAGATCCAGCAAAAACTACGGAATATGTCACAGTATATACTGTAGTATCAGTAAGGGGTGGAAAATCTGGATTCCACAGACACAAGAAGAGATGACATATTGTCCTGTTCTGAACCTGGTCTTCTGGGTGATATTGATGCCCTGGTGACCACATTGATGTCTCTTCTGTGACAGATGTTGTAGAAATGTTAAGTCTCGCCATTGGAATTCTTGTAAGATGGCGGATTCTGCCCTTGGTTGTTATTGGTGTTGATGTTCTGTTGATATCTGCTGACTTGTTCTGGGGGGAGAAGCACACAACCCTATTAAATATTGATCATTCAGGCTGCTTGATAAATATAGAGAGGGGACACATCCAGAGGAACTTACCTTTCTATCAGCATTGATGGTGGCTCCTCCGGTGACAGGGAGCGCTATTCTCGCCAGATGTACTGCGGAATTGATGTTTATGCTGCAAGACAAATATTTGCTATTAATGTTCTATAATGTGTGTTTCTTAGCAGACACAAAATCTAGAAGACTTTTTAAGGTGATTTGAGGTAAATACATTTCTTAATTGATCCTTGGCGTCACACTACAAACCTTGAAGATGGTTGATGCAAGCAGTGGGTCTGACCTAGAGCTGCGCTCTTCAGCATGTTACGGGAACTTTCTAATGTTCCGATGTTTTATGCCCCGGAGATTGTAACTGTTCCTTAGGAGTCCTGCAAGATGCCAAGTAATGTCTTCCATCAATAGCAATGTTCCTTGTATCCATCATTTTTGCTTAGAAGCTAATGCATCATAAAATCCAGTTGTTCCATCCATTCAGATGACAGGTTCCTTTAGGAAACTCATTGTACTATACTACATACATGCTTACAGTTGGGGAAGTTGTTCCCCAAAGCCCACAACCTTCATTCAGAAATGAAAACGTGTCTGAATACAAGGAGTTGGAATTTTAAGATTGAAAATACTTATTTACACTTTAGTTAAATTAGTTGATAAAATAAATTACAGATACAGAGGAAAACCTAAGAGATGGAAGAACATTTTCACCGCAAACATAATAGACAACTACAAAGCTCTTACCTGTAAGGACATGAACAGATGCAGCTACTTTTTTTGTCCTTTCCTCCTAATGCCCGTTACATAGATTTTACGATCAAAGCGTCCACCAGCCAAGGGGATGCTGGAATGAGAAATATATTTATGTAAGACATATAATAATGTTAGCAGGTAACCACACTTTGCTTAGTTTCACATCCTATAATCCTCCAGTACTGTTACCAAGGTGTACAGCTACCTGCCCCAAAGTGTGAGCTCTGGCTATAAGGACCATGTAGTAATGACGGCTACTGAAAGTATCATACCAACAACATGGAGGAAAACATGACTTACTCATCTGAACCGGGCCTGATCTTTACTTCAAAGATGCCAAAAACAGGTCGGTGGTCTGAGGTCTTCAAAACAGGGCAAGAGTCGTATCTCAGGACTCGCACATCTCCCTCACATTGGCTTTTAAACAACACCCTGTCCTGTAGAGGTCATGAAAATAACAAATATCATTAGTGAAATCATATTATAATAGATTATTAAACTGCAAAACAACACAGACCTAAATGTTGGGCCTACTTTATTTATATTGCAAAATATTGAGACTTTATTGCATTTTAGGTTTGACTTGGTCACACAGATTTCATTAAATAAGTATCCTTGACCCATGCTGGGCAACGACATATTACACTGGGAAACTGTGATGACAAACTCACTACATAAAAGTAAAATTAACTGAAAGCTTTGTTCATAAGAAATTACTCTTCCAGCTATAATAATAACAATTAATTACATTGGGGGAGGGGATTCATTATATAATGGGTGCTCTGGCCCATGGATTCTATTGTCTCTCAAGCTCTGTAGACCTGGAAATAAGATATCTTACCGTATATAATGGAATTCTCTGCTTTGCTGATGTATCATAGGTGTCTGTGCCAATGTCAAACTTATATGTAGGAAGGAAATCAATGGTGTGCTCCTTGAACCCTAGAAATATGGACCCTTAAGTTGAAAGAAAAAAAAGTTGTCAGTATTAAAAAAAAAGGAGCAATTGATAATTTTAGCACTATATAAGAATTTGGGGAACATATCAACCATCATGTCAGTGATTTGTATTAATCTGTGGAAGTGGTTGTGGTATTAAAGGGGTTTTCCAACTTCTGACAACTGATGACATACTCACCAGATAGGTCATCAGTACATGATCTGTGGTGGTCCGACACCCGGACCCTGCACTAATCAGCTGGTCCGGTGCCTTTGAGCACTGGACGTACATGCCGGATGCAGTTGGCACCGGCCACGGAATTGCTACCGAGCTGCAGTACTGCAACTCTGCTCCTATTCAAGTGAATAGGAGGCAGACCCGCAGTTATGCATCATGGCAGCTATGCTATGTAAGGAGCCAACTGCTTCTGGCTCCGTAAATAGCATTGTGTGCCATAACATCCGGTGCCCGCAGGCCACTGGAGCAGCTTAACGGTGCAGCGTCCAGGTGTCGGACCCGCACCGATGATATACTGATGAGCTATCCGGTGGATAGGTCATCAGTTGTCAGAAGGTGGAGAACCCCTTTAATGAAGGTTGAGGAGTGATAGAGATCTGTCTACTAGTAAATATACCATTGTTCTTGGCTTCATTCAGATGGTCGTGTTTGAGGAGACTGGATATATCTTTTCCTTCGATCTTCTGCAGAAGAGATTCCACATTTTTTCTGTCCTCTTTAAGCTGAAAATTGAGGTCTCCAAACCAAAACACCCGATCAAAGCGGCTGGTGACGTCCACTGTAGAATAAAAAAAAATAAAAAAATTATAGCACATGACTGCATTAGACTCAACTGAGACAAATTTAGAGATAAAAGGATCCATAGGTTCAACCACATAAGTAATACTCACAGGCATTGGAGTTGATTCTTTCCGGAATAATTTGAGGCAGACGGAGACCCTCAGTGATGGTTTTATAGTCCTGGATCCTCTTGTTGACTGCCCCAACTGCCAACAAAAAAATACATATTAGCAGTGGCAGATGATCATATGGGCGGCCCGAATCGCATATTATTTTCAAAAAAACACATTGCAGCGTGCCACTGCCGCTAATGGAGAGGAGGGGTGGGTGTGAGGGATTATACAGCCGCACCGTCCGCCCTGCTGCCTCTCTGAGGGGGAGGCGGCGCAACTGAAACCAGCCGCCGCCACCCCCTACTGCACTAATTGTACCTGCGTGTATCTGTATTACTGGCCACTCACAACATAGAATGAGATTGATAGATTAGAAAAAGTTTGATCAAACTGGAACAAACCTTTTATTTTTACCAAAACATTATAAGTACAGATCTCTTCATATCATCCCATATATTTCAGTTAATTATGAAATAGCAGCAATTTTATACAAAGTAAAACTGTACATGGTCATATATTAATATTGTAAATACTTACATCTCAGATGTGAATTAATAAAAAGGAAAGATGTTCCAAAGACGGTGAAGGCAACACCCAAGGCTCCTTTAGTTTTCACATGGTGGAATAGCCTGGTTGTTACATGGGTGTGCTCTACCTCTGTATAAGAAATTAAACACAAAAAGACGGGTCAGTGGTTAAGAGTACTACATGCAACAATGGAATAGAAATTATTTCCAATTAAACTATGGAAATATTACTAGAACATAATTTCATACTTTGTAACTGTGGTGTGAACTTTTAGATCTCCAATACTCAGAAGTCAAGAATCTGAGAGCCAAGCTCTTAGGCATCTAATTCTAATAACTAAATAAGATGTTCCAGCTAATGACTACATTCAAGACTTCTTATGTAGACGTAGGAATGTGAATCTTACCTGAGCAGAACCAGATTAGTTCCCGTCGAACAAAGATGGTGAGATACAGGACTCCGAGCCCGGAGGAGTGGTATAATACATAGTGTGGTCCAAGGGTCTCCTGTAATTTTATCTCCCATTCCCGTCTACAAGAAGACACAATTTCAGATTTACATATTAATAAATGACACAAGATTAAGATACTCAACTCATCTGTATCAACACTCAATATAATAACCTCTGGTGTTGAATTTTGAAAATTAAGGAGTGATAATACAATAAGTAGAGCATTGAGAGAGAATTTGTATCAGCCGACCTGCTGTCCATCTACAGTCATAGGCTGGTGTAAGACAACCTGAGAAGACTTACCTGTTTGGACATCCTTCCTGAACGCCAATAACATAAATGTCTTTCGTATCATCTGATGGTAACAGCAGATCCTCCACATTTTGCGGGTAATCCTGTTCAAAATATACAAACATTAATATTGTATACAAAGAGCGCCAACTCAACTGACATAGGGTAGAATATAACCTGTCTATGTGATATTCAACTACAAACTAAAGAGACATGGTTACTGGCCCATTTCATCCAACTTGAGCTCGGGCATACTGATGGGTCACAATAAATATTGTACATTACTTCTCACCTTTCCCTCCATATTCCAGGTGGCAACATATAGTCTCAACCGTCTATCTGGGAAATAGCGATCCAGTTCTCTAGCGCCGATCACAGCGCTGCTGCCAAAGTTTCTGTGAAGATATGGGGAGAATTAAAGATCTAGTGACTGTTATACCACAGCTCTGGATATCTGAGCAATGTATGAGAATTATTAGTTACATACCTTTTACGGATATTTTTGGAGCGCAGGCGGGTCAGCAGGATGAATGCGCTCTTCTTGGTGTTCTTTGACGTAATGTCACAATATTTGCTGTGACTAAGATCGCTGGATTTTTCATCTGCCATATCTTTGATGACAGAAAACTTCTGGAGCAAGATGTTAGGCTCCTCCATAGTTGGTATGTCTCCCATCAGATTTCCTTCATCAGGAATTTGGGAGACATGATATTTCTTAGATTTTTTCCAAAAAGGCATGGTTGTTTAATGCCCGGGTGCAAAACTGCACCAATGTCCTTGGTAGAAAACCAGGAGACAGTCAAGATAGAATTTGACTAATCGCCTCTAGTTCTCCGAAAATAGGACAAATCGCTAACCGTATAAGCAACACAGTAAGTAACACAGTGTCAATCCAACAGCAAGACCTAGAAAGACCAGAAAACTATAAGGGAGTCGTTACTTGTGATGAAACTAGCTGGAAAAATTAGTTATTAAATAGGGTATTCCTATAACAGAATATTGTCAATCATAAGTGTCAGAGGATCACATGACTTGGGGTCTTGGACCTGGGAGCCCCTGTTGATAACATTGCATTAGGTTTGGAAGCTGAAACAATGTATTGGTTGTTAAATTGACCATATGGCATTTTAAAGGGTTGAATTTTTTTTTATATTAATTGATAACCAGAATTTAGAACCTAAGTAATTGGAGTTAGTAATAAATACTTTTTATTGTTATCTTTTTTATTGTTATTATTATTATTATTATTATTATTATATACATAATTATTAACCCCTTAGTGACCAACAGTACGCCTTTTTACGTTCCTCACTAATGGGCTTTAGGCTAATGCGACGCCTTTTAACGTGATCGCATTAGCCTAAAGTAGCGCCGAAATTAAAGATCGGAGCTCCGTTCTCTCAGCTACCGGAGGTAGCTGAGAGTTCGGGGCAACGACCAGAGACCATAACGAGTGGTCTCTGGTCAAGTGATCGCCGTGAATCGCTATTTCACGGCGTTCACGCTAAAGCGGCAGATAATCGCCATTTCTCTCTCCTCTCATGGAATAACTCCTTAGAGAGGAGAGAGAATGGGTAATTAGTGCGCCCCCCCTCCCACGTCCGATCCCCCCCGTCCGATTCCCCTTCATGTCCGATTCCCCCCCCCGGTCCGATCCCCCCCCACGGTCCGATTCCCCCCCCAAAATTGCGCCCGAGTGCGCTTTGCATATCTTACCTGTGTCGTCATCTGGCACAGCAACAATCAGGGACCGTTGTGACTGGTCCCTGATCAGGTGATCTCTGTGATAAAACCTATCACAGAGATCACTGACAGTTATTTTCATAACACAGCCAGGACATGGGCTGTGTTTCTCTCTCCTCCCATTGTAGTTGTTCTGAGAGGAGAGAGAAATCAGTCTAAGTCCTGTGCTGTGAAGAAAGAAAAAGTGAAAAAAAATCATCGTTCTTATACACACACATATATATATATATAATATATCAAATCTATATTATCGTCAGCGCTAGATTAGCGTCAGCGCTAGTTTAGCGTTAGTGCTAGTTTAGCGTTAGTTCTAGTTTAGCGTTAGTGCTAGTTTAGCGTTAGTTCTAGTTTAGCGTTAGTGCTAGTTTAGCGTTAGTTTAGGTTTAGTGCTAGTTTAGCGTTACTTTAGGGTTAGGGCTAGTTTAGCGTTCGTGTTTAGGGCCGTTTAGAATTAATTTTACGTCTGTTATATAAAAAAAAATATATATATAAAAAAATATATATATATAAAAAAAAATAATAATAATTTGTGTCGTTTTTAGGATTTTAGGTTTACTTTAGGGTTAGGACTTATAGGGCATATATATATATATATATATATATATATATATACATACACATCTATAAAATATGTCTCAGCGTATGTACAGCGCGGAGCAAGCCTACGCCTTGCTATGTTCCAACACTCCTGAAAGCGAAACAGACACCGCTTCAGAATTTGTTCCAGACAGTGACAGTGATGATTCTAATTCCACCGCTGAACCCCATAGTCCTATGGTGGTGGATACGTCAGTCGCTGTAGAGGTGTCAAGTGCAGGGCCGAGTGTTGCAGTCCCTCCCGTGATGTGGGATCCTGCACTATCATTTTCCCCCCAAGTACCCCAATTTGAAGCGACCCCAGGAATTAGTGTCGACATCCAAAATTTTACCCCCTATAATTTTTTTAATTTATTTATATGTGATACGGTCCTAGACTTGATAGTCCAGCAGACTAATCTGTATTCTAGGCAGTTTGTTCTACAAAAGCCTGCGTCTATGTACTCCAGAATGTGGAGACCCACAAGTGTCCCAGAAATAAAAAAGTTTTTAGGCATTACCCTCAATATGGGTTTGGTTAAAAAACCCTCTGTCCGGTCCTACTGGACTTGTAGTGCTGTCCACGCTACCCCTGTATTTGCAGCAGTGATGTCCAGAAACCGCTATGAGGCCCTAATGCGATTCATGCATTTTACTGACAATTCCCAAGTCCCCCCAAGAAGCGACCCAGCCTATGATCGGCTTAATAAATTAAGGCCATTAATCACCCTTCTAAATGATTTATTTTTAAAGTTGTACACCCCTGACAAAAATTTGTCTGTAGATGAATCGCTCATGAGCTTCAAAGGGCGTCTTTCCTTTCGTCAATTCATCCCTTTTAAACGAGCCAGATATGGGGTGAAATTGTACAAAGTGTGCGAGAGCACAACGGGTTACACCTGCGGTTTCAAAATCTATGAAGGCAGGGACTGCCAAATTCATACCCCAGGCTGCCCAGAAACTATTGGCACCTCTGGCAAAATTGTGTGGAACCTAATGGAGCCATTTCTGCACAAGGGGTACCACTTCTATACAGACAATTTTTATACCAGCGTTGCCCTTTATAAAGCCCGCCATGCTGCAAATACAGGGGCCTGTGGGAGAGTACGGAAGAACAGAGTGGGACTCCCACAACAGTTGGTGTCCAGGCGTTTGGGAAAAGGAACATCCATGGCCCTTGCAAGTCAGGAATTGCTTGCAGTGAAGTGGGCCGACAAGAAGGATGTCTACATGCTGTCCACCGTACACACGGATACCACTGTGGCAATTACGGAGAGGGGGGCTACCACTGCAAAGCAGAAACCTGTCTGTGTAACAGACTACAACAAATTTATGGGGGGTGTAGACCTTTCCGACCAGGTGCTTCAGCCTTACCTGGTGAAGCGCAAAAATCATGCCTGGTACAAAAAGGTAGCTATCTACCTCATCCAGGTTGCTACCTATAACAGTTTTGTTATTTTCAAAAAAGCCCAAGGAACGCTCACTTTCCTTCAATTTCAGGAGAAGGTCATTGAGCATCTCCTTTTTGAGTCCACTATACCGGCACAATCCTGCGAATCTGAGGATGTGCGCAGGCTTTCAGAGCGCCACTTTTTACACCCTATTCCTTCCTCTGAGACCCAAAAATATCCCCAAAAAAGGTGTCGGGTATGTAGCAAGCATGGCAGGAGGAGGGATACCCACTTTTATTGCCCCATGTGTCCATCAAAACCAGCCCTTTGTAACTACCCCTGTTTCGAAACCTTTCACATGGTTGCAAATTACTAGAATTTAACACAAAAAAAAAAAAAATGGGTTGGGGGCCTTTTTAGGGAGTCAATTTCTTTATATTTTCTTTTTAGTTTGTGGGCTTTCCAAGTAGGGATTATTTCTTGTGGGAGAGGTTGTAGAGCACATTTTTTTCAGACCGTGAAACTAATTTTACCCCTTATGATTTTTTTTATTTATTTGTGGGTGATCAAGTGCTGGAATTAATTGTCCAGTACAAAATCCCACATCCACAATTTTTTTATTTTGACTGTTCTTATGACTATGTCCTGCCACATACAGCTGTTACATTCCTAATTCTGTACCGTGATACGGGCATGATCTTTTTTTTTTATTTGGAGGATCTCTAATAATTGAGCTGTTCCTTATCAATACACCATGGGCTTTGTTACGGTTCTTCTGGAAATACTGAGATCATTTTGGGGATTAGTGATCCTTTACTGTTCCTATAGATGGTTTTGGACACTGTCCTTTTATATATTCTGTAGGTGATTGGTTGTTTTGTGCACATAGCAGTTCCTACCTTGCCGGGCAGGGGTCTGTTATGGTGTACCGCGTCACTTGGCACATTCGTCCCTCATAAGGATTGATGGAGCTAAAGAGACGTTGTACAACCAGTCACTGAAAAAAAAAATCCTTGTCATGACAGCCCTGCAGGTGTTCTTCTATCTAGTGAACAGACTCGAGTTTGCAACATAGTTGGATACATTTTCCTCCATTTGTTTGAAGATATTGCCCGTCACTCCAGTACAGTTTATTTTTTCCTCTCTGACTGATTTTATATTAGGACAGAATTCTGTCCACAATGACATCATAATGGCACCAACTGCTTCTTCAGCAAGACATAGTCATAAGTACAGGCAAATACGCCTATAGCAACATGTATCCATTATGAATACACGGCTTCACTTCTATTCTGTGCCGCACAAATTTATTAATGTGGCGTATTTCTAACAAAATAACCTTCTACCACGTCTCCTCTATTTCATGTGGAAACGTAATAAAAGCTTGAAGAAAACATTATATACCCATAGTGTCTGAAATGATACCCATTATTTCCTCCTTTAAAAAATTTTTGGTCCGCATGCCCACTACACCACTAGATGAATACCTTTAGGGGTTTAGTTTTTAAAATGGGGTCATTTCTGCGTGTTTTTTTTTTGTTCAGGCAGCTCAAAGCCTCTAAATGCATGATATGGGGCCTAGAATTTATTCAATTGTGCCCTGAAAGCCAAAGGGTGCTCCCTCTCTTTTTGGCCCAGCCACACGTCTAATAAGCAGATTGGGGCAACAATGGGAGTATTTTTAAAAACAGGATAAACCGGGTGATAGATTTTGGGGTGTGTTTCTTCATTCTCATGGTCGCTTTACAAAGAAATCGGTCTTCAAAGTGATACTTTTATATAAAAAGTGATTTTTTTTTAAATTTCACCAGCTATGCATTAAATTTAGCAAAAAACTGTGGGGTCAAAATACTCACTACACCCCTAGATAAATACCTTAAGGGGTCTAGTTTTCTAAATGGGGTCGTTTATGGGGAGTTTCTATAGTTCTGGTAGTTCAAAACCTCTCCAAATTAACAGTGGGGCCTAAAACATTTTCAAGCAAAATATGAGTCCTGAAAGCCTCCGGGTGCTCCCTCCCTTTCGGGCCCTGCCGTGTGTCCAGGCAACGCATTAGGGTCACAATGGGGGCATTTTTGAAAACAGGAGAAACAGGGTGATAGATTTTGGGGTGTGTTTCTTCATTCTCATGGTCGCTTTACAAAGAAATCGGTCTTCAAAGTGATATTTTTATATAAAAAGTGTTTTTTTTTTAAATTTCACCAGCTATGCATTAAATTTAGCAAAAAACTGTGGGGTCAAAATACTCACTACACCCCTAGATAAATACCTTAAGGGGTCTAGTTTTCTAAATGGGGTCGTTTATGGGGAGTTTCTATCGTTCTGGTAGTTCAAAACCTCTCCAAATGTACAGTGGGGCCTAAAACATTTTCAAGCAAAATATGAGTCCTGAAAGCTTCCGGGTGCTCCCTCCCTTTCGGGCCCTACCGTGTGTCCAGGCAACGCATTTGTGTCACAATGGGGGTATTTTTGAAAACAGCAGAAACAGGGTGATAGATTTTGGGGTGTATTTCTTCATTCTCATGGTCGCTTTACAAAGAAATCGGTCTTCAAAGTGATACTTTTATGAAAAAAGTTAAATTATATTTTTTTATGCCTGCTTTGCATGAATTCTTACAAAAAAACTGTGGGGTCAAAATACTTACAACACCCCTTAATAAATACCTTAAGGGGTCTAGTTTTCAAAATGGGGTCACTTGTGGGGGTTTCCACCATTCTGACACCTATGAGCCTATGAAAACCTGGCTTGGTGCAGGAAAACAAAATGTAAAAATATTTTTTTTTATTCAAAAGTGCTGCCAAAATAGAGTAAAGAGATGGAAATATATATTTAATAAAAAAAATTGTACAGTATGTGTGTACATATGTGACATATTGCAGTTAAAAATAGGGAAAAATTATAATTTTTACAACATTTCTTCAATTTTTCTATTTTTTAAGTTATTTCCGCAAATCGTATCAGTCTACTTTTACCACTAAAATAAAGTACAACATGTGACGAAAAAACATTGTCAGAATTACTTAGATATTCAAAACTTTCACAGAGTTATTCTCTGATAAAGTCACACATACCAGATTTGACAAATTTGGCTTGGTCATTAAGGTCCAAACAAGCTTGGTCACTAAGGGGTTAAGGAAAAAAAAGTTTCTGTGAAGCAGGTAGCCCGAATAAGATGTTAATAAACATTATTAAAAATCAAAATAAGGGTAATAATGTTTCAGCGTTGAGGAACAGGGCATGCTTAATAATTATAGATGACTCTATGATTAGAGATTAATTCTTTGAATACTATTCAAATTTATATAAGTCCAAGGTAAAGTATAGCAAGGTACAGTTAGAGGAGCATTTGGACTCTATCCCCTGGACTCAAATATCATGCACTCAAAGGGAACATTTAGACCTCCCAGTTACTCCCAGTGCTTTAAAGGGGGAAAGGGTAATTCAGCCCCAGGTTTGGATGGGTTTCCCTTTGAGCTGTACAGAAAATACGAGGAGGAATTGCTTACAGCACTATATAGGACACTGTGCTCATCAATAAAGGTGTAATGTCCATGGTCACTGACCACGAACTCCTTCCATCCAGTCGATGCCCTTTTCTCTAGAGATGTCTGCACATGCGGCCGTCCTGTTCCATGGTGAACACCAGGGTGTGCTCGCGAGCTCAGTCCAGACTTAAGGAGCCAAAGCGCACACAGGTGGGAGATTGAGTTGCTTTTTCCCAGATCACCCTGGGCTATAAGAAGGGCTGTGCCCCTCCCTGCAGTGCTTGAGCCTTTTTGTCTACCCTAGTCTGTCTAAGCAAATGGTCTCCTAGTGTTTCCCAGTTCCCAGTGCTTCCCGTTCCTGCCACCTGTAACCTGTATCCCGTGCTGTCCTGGTCAAGTACCAGGTTGAGCTGAAGTTTGACAGCTGTCAAGGCGTTACGGTCCAGTGGGTCCACGTACCCAACGTGACAGTAGGCTCAGGACATGGACCCCGCTGGTCAATACAAGACCATGATGACGTCACAAGAGATGGGGGCGGATATGCTAGACCTCCAGTCTCAACAGGACCAACTCCTCCAGACCTTGAACATTATTGCACGTCGGCTGGAGGTGCAAGCTGCCGATCGTCTGACTAACACCTCCTGGCAGTGCTGATCCCAGATTTTCTTTGCCACTACCTGACCACTATGATGGAGACGCAAGGACCTGCCATGGATTTTTGAACCAGTGCCAGATCCACTTTAGCCTGTATGCAAGGGCATATATGTCTGATGGCGCAAGGGTCGCTTTCATCGTCTCTCTCCTCACTGGCAGGGCCCTTGCATGGGCGAATCCTATCTAGGAGAGACAAGGACCAGAGACACGTGACTTCCAAGGGTTCCTCCAGACATTTTGCACAGTGTTTGAGTAGCCTGGATGAGTCTTGTCTGCAGCCGCCGCCTGCTGAACCTACGCCAGGGAGACACCTCCGTGGTCGAGTATGCCATCCGCTTCCGCACCCTGGCAGGAGAACTGTTGTGGAACAATGAGGCCCTGGTTGCTACATTCTGGCAGAGACTGTCTCCTGAGATTAAGGACGAGCTTGCCGCCCGAGATCTACCATCTACCCTAGATGACCTCATCCTTCTGGCCACCCAGATTGATATAAGGATCCGAGAACAGCTCCAAGTAGGTCGTTGGGAGAAAGGACTCCCTAGTCCGGTCCCTACTTTGCAGCAACCCCTGCTGTCCTCAGATGCCGATTCTCCTAAGATATCTGTGGGAACGGACCAGTTTAAGCTATCTATCCAGGAGAGACAACACAGACGCATCTCGGGACTCTGTCTATATTGCTGCCTCGGAGCCCATCTTGTGCGTCTGTGTCCCCAAAAGCCCCAGAGCCTAGGGTTGGTGGGAGAGACAACCTTGGGTAAAGAAGGAGTTTCATCTAAATTGTGCATTCCCGTGACCATAGTGTCCGACGAGAAAACGCATCAGGTCTCTGCGTATCTGGACTCTGGATCCACCGCTAATTTCATTCGTAGAGACCTGGTGGATCTTCTCCAATTGCCCACTACCCCTCTGGAGAGGCCGTTGATGGTTGCTTCTGTAAATCGACTACCTCTGCCAGACCCAATTATAGCTGTGACCAAGCTGCTGAGGCTCCAAGTGGGAGCCCTCCACTCCGAGCTCCTCTGGTTCTTTGTCCTGCCTAAGGCCGTCAACCCGTGCTGTTGGGTCTCCCTTGGTTTCCGACTGCATGCCCCAGTCCTGGACTGGAATTCTGGAGAGGTTTTCCAGTGGGGCCTGAGTGTCTCAATCGTTGCCTGGTACAGATTAGTTCAATTCAGCCTCCTCTGCCTCGGTCCTTGGCAGGATTGCCTGGTCATTATTTTGCATTTTTGGACGTCTTCAGCAAGAAAGGGGCTGAGATGCTGCCCCCACACCGTGCGTATGACTTTCCTATCGACCTAGTTCCTGGTGCTTCCCTTCCCCATGGTAGGGTATATCCTCTCTTTTGCCAGAGACTCTGTCCATGTCCGCCTATGTTAAAGAGAACTTAGAGAGGGGCTTCACACGGAAGTCTTCCACCCCGGCAGAAGCCGGGTTCTTCTTCGTCAAGAAAAAGGATGGTTCTCTTCGTCCTTGCATCGACTACCAGGGTCTCAACCAGATCACGGTGAAAAATAGGTATCCGTTGCCATTGATCTCTGAACTGTTTGATCGTATACGTGGTGCCAAGATTTTTTCTAAACTAGACCTGCATGGGACTTACAACCTAATTCGGATTAGCCGGGGTGAGGAATGGAAGACTGCATTTAACACCCGTGACGGACACTATGAATATCTAGTAATGCCCTTCAGCCTGTGTAGTGCTCCTGCGGTCTTCCAGGAGTTCGTTAATGACGTCTTCCGCGACCTCCTCCAATGTTTGTGTTGTGGTCTATCTTGATGACATCTTGATTTTTTTTTTCCTGATCCAATGACTCATCAGAGACATGTCCGTCAAGTTTTGCTGCGGTTGAGGGAGAATCGCCTGTATGCCAAGTTGAAGTGCATGTTTGAGAAAGATGCTCTACCCTTCCTGGGCTACATCATCTCGAATCAAGGTCTCAAGATGGATCTTGAAAAGGTAAAGTCTGTTCTGGAATGGCCACGCCCTCAAGGCTTGAGGGCCATAGAGCGCTTCGCCAATTTCTACAGACCGTTCATTCCAAACTTCTCCTCACTGACATTTCCTATCTCTAACCTCACCAAGAAAGGCATGAACGCCAAGTTGTGGACTCCAGAAGCAGAGTTCACATTTAATAGTCTGAAGAGTGACTTCACGTCAAGCTGTATCATCCATCATCCAAATGTTTCTCGACAGTTCTCGTTGGAGGTGGACGCCTACTCTGTTGGTGCTGGAGCACTCCTGTTCCAAAAAGGTTCCAAGGGCAAGTCAATGGTATGTGGCTATTACTATAAGCTCTTCTCTTCCGCAGAACGCAACTACTCGATTGGGGATCGGGAGTTACTGGCCATCAAATTGGCTCTGGAGGAGTGGAGACATCTATTAGAGGGTGCAGTTCATCCTATCTTGATATTTACAGACCACAAGAACCTCACTTATCTCCAGACGGCCCAACGACTGAATCCTGGTCAGGCCAGGTGGTTGCTGTTCTTTACCCGGTTCTAATTTGAGCTCCACTACCATCCAGCCGATGCCTTGTCCAGGTCATTTAAGACAGAGGACACTATGGAGTCTCCACAGAGTATCATTAACCCATCCTGCATCATCCCTGTTAACCCTCTGCGAGTTAGAGACATTCCCCTAGGGAGGACTTTTGTGCGTCTGTCGGACAGAAGAAGAATCCTCCACTGGGAACACCGTTCCAAATGGGCAGGTCACGCGGGCGCCCGTAAGACCCGAGACCTGATTGCTCGTCAGTTCTGGTGGCCCACCTTGCCCAAAGACATCATGGTCTTTGTCTCCTGCACGGTGTGAGCAGCAAATAAGGTTGCCCACTCCAAACTGGCAGGCCTGCTCCAGCCGTTGCCTGTGCCCGATGCCCCCTGGCAACATATTGCTATGGACTTTGTCACGGACCTGCCTCTCTCTGCTGGTTGCAGTACGGTCTGGGTGGTGGTTGTCCGATTCTCCAAAATGGCTAATTTCATTCCACTGACCGGCCTACCGTCCGCTTCCCAACTGGCCAATCTCTTTGTCCAACACATGTTCCGTCTGCACGGCTTGCCTCTACATATTGTGTCGGATCAGGGGGTTCAGTTCACCTCTAAGTTCTGGAGAGCCCTCTGCCTACTTCTCGGTGTGAAGTTGGACTTTTCCTATGTCTACCATCCCCAGTCCAATGGTCAATTTTAGAGAATAAACCAGATTATGGAGAACTATCTACGACACTTTGTCTTCAGGCAGCATGAATACTGGGTGCAATACCCTCGTATACCTCTTCCTGTTTCCACTACGTCCCATGTGCCTGCAGCTGACCCTGCATACAGAGACTTTCTACAAATCTGGCAGCAGACTCGATCTTCTTTTCTTCTGGCAGTCGACCACATGAAGAGAAAGGCAGACACAAGAAGACGAGAGCCTCCCCAGTTCCTTCCAGGTACTAAGATCTGGCTGTCCTCTAGGAATATCCAGCTGAGGATGCCATCGTACCAGTTTGCTCCCAGGTTCCTTGGACCCTTCGAGATTTTGCAACAAATCAACCCTGTTTCCTACAAGCTTCGGCTGCCTCATGCCCTCAAGATCCCCAACTCCTTACATATCTCCCTGCTGAAGCCGGTGATCTTGAACCGCTACTCCAAGACTTCCACTCCTGCAGTGGCTCCCAGTGGTACATCAGAGACTTTTGAGGTTAAGGAGATCCTGGACACTAAAAAAGTTGATTGGAAGGGGTTTGGTCTTGAAGAGAGGTCCTGGGAGCCAGAAGAGAATCTTAATTCTCCTACCCTCATTAAGAGGTTTCTCTCTCGCTCTGGCCACAAGAGGAGGGGGCGTAAGAGGGGGGATACTGTAACGTCTGTGGTCACTGACCACGATCTCCTTCCATCCAGTCGACGCCCTTCTCTCCAGAGATGTCTGCACATGCGGCCGTCCTGTTCCACAGTGATCACCAGGGTGTGCTCGCAAGCTCAGTCCTGATTTAAAGAGCCAAAGCGCACACAGGTGGGAGATTGAGCTGATTTTTCCCAGTCCACCCTGGGCTATAAGAAGGGCTGTGCCCTGCCCTGCAACCCACCAGGTTGAGCTGAAGTTGTGCTGTGCTGTGTACCACGCCTGTCCTGCTACACCACGCCTGGAGCCTGCCTGCTGCCTAGTCCCAGCCGAGCCTGTCTTGCTACTGTCTGAGCTACCACAGGTACACTATACGAACTATAGACTGTGACCCGTGTCCTGTTGGCCAGCTGCCATACCGTCAAGGCGGTACGGTCCAGTGGGTCCACATACCCAACGTGACAAAAGGCATGTAAACTGCCAACTACCATGACAGAAGCAAAAATTATTTTAATATTAAAAAAAGATAAGTGCTTAGTAAAGGTGGACTCATTAAGACCAAGCTCACTGTTAAATACAAGCGTTAAACTTTTTGCAAAAGTCTTGGCAATTAGATTGGCAAAAATAATCACAACGGTAATTCATGAGGATCAAAAAGGTTTTATTCCAGGCAGAACGGTGCGGCAAAGTGTCTGACGAGTGTTTGGTAATATTCAAGTGACATCTGGGTGGGATCCCCGCTCCATCCGGTCTTTTGTCGCAGTTAAAGCGTTCAACAGGGTGGAGTGGGGATACCTTTGGGCAGTGTTGAGGAAAATAGGATTTGGCTATTTTTTTATTGGATTTTTTAGATTACTATATACCGCTCCCAGAGCTAAAATCCGGGTCAATGGGAAGAATTCAGAGTTTTTTTCTTAAAGCGGGGTATGAGGTAAGGCTGTCCCCTCCCTCACCCTGTTATTTACCTTGGCGATTGAACCCTTGGCCAATCTAGTCAGGACAGGCCAGTACATTGAGGGATTTGGTGCGGGGGAGAGAGAGGACAAAATTGGCCTCTACACGGATTACTTACTCCTGTTTGTGAAAGATCCAGAGGGTAAATTGCAGTATGTAATAGCCAAAATTCAGAAGTTTTTTTTTTTCTCTGGTCTTGAAATTAATTGGGCGAAAGCCACGTTGTTGTCCCTTCATAAAAGAAATGTAATACTACAAAATAAAATAAGTGATTTTACCCGGGTCAAACATTTTAATACCTAGGAGTTTAAATCTACAATAAGATAGAATATTTTGGGGCTCTTAACCTTACCTGTATGATAAAATAACTGGGGAAAAAACAAAAATTTGGTGTAAACTACTTATATCAAAAGCTGACAGAATTATTCTGATAAAAGCAGTTTATTACCTAAATTATTGTTTATTTTTGGAGTATGCCCAGTCGGGATCCATGATAAGCACTTCAAAATAATAATTATTATGTCCAATGAACTTATATGGGGGAGGAAAAGGGTTCGGATAAAATTAGACTTTTTATGCCTTCCAAAGACAAGTGGAGGTTTGGCATTCGCTGAGATCCGCTTGTATTTTTTAGCAGCCCAACTACTTTACATTAAGGAATGGAACAAGGATTTGCTGTGGGTTATGTCTAAGACCAAAGGTTAATACTCCAATTTTTTTTAAGTGTTAGAGTCAGGCCAATTACTATCCAGTGTACTAGCAATTGTGCCAACAGCCCGTCATCTACATGACTGTTGTACTCTCATGGGTAAAATTATAGGAAGGAAAAGTTCAATATAATTCTCGCCTTTATGGCATAATTCATGGTTCAAGCAGCTCAAGGATATCTCAGAGCATCCTCTCCTAAGACAAAAAGAAATAAGGCGTATACTAGACGTAGGGGAGGAGGGAAAAATTAAATCATGGCAGCAACTTTCTGCAGTTTTTGGTCTATCCTCAAAGGAAAGGTTCTCCTTTGCTCAATTAAAACCTGCCCTTGATCACTTGGACAATAAATTGCTCCTTTACAAGGATGTTACGAATGGCTTCTATTCAAGATTTTTCATCCAAGAAGTAGGGGTCAAGGCTCTAATATCTATAAAACATTGTTAGAGGTTAATTCAGATCAATTTCAATTTAGGAATATTGAAAAATGGGAAAATTATTTGAAATGTGTAGGCAAGTTAAAATGGGATATTATATATAAAAACATTAGTAGAGCCTCATTAAACAGGAATCACCAATTGATACAATTCAATATAGTTCAAAGACTTTATTACACTCCAGTGTTCCTGAACAGAATCTATTAAAAAAAAGTCATCTAACTGTCCCAGATGTATGGTAGTGAAGGCCGACTATTTGCACATCCTATGGTGCTGTCCGACAGTTATAACATTTTTGGTAGCAATTTCTAAAGAAATGTTGGACCGTCAGGAAGTGGATATTCTTTTCTCTCCCCAATTAGTATTACAGGGAGATGATTCTGCCTTAAATGTACCTAGACACTGGAAAAATGGTGTAATAAAGTTATTGTTTATCGCCAAACTTCAGATCATTAGAAAATGGATCTCTAACACTCCTAAGGTGTAAAAGCATGGATCCATAATGTGAAAACAATCATAAGTTATGAAAAAATAAACAACAATAGTACCTCCTGGAGTAACCTTAAAAATTGCTACTGGGGTCAATGGTAGTGATCCTATTCCTGTGTAATTTCTAGTAATTTTCAAGTAGTCTGATTCTATGCCTTTCTAAAGGTGGATAAGGGCGGAGGGGCATTATGGGGGGTGGGGGGTTGTCAAGGGTTATGGTAAAAGTTTTAAAAGTAATTTTGTATTATAAAGTGTGTATTGCAATATTCTGTTAAAATTTATTCTATTCCTGTCAAATTTTTACACTGTGTTGAATAAAAATGTTCATTTAAAAAAAATAAAAAGTTATATGAATTGTGTATCATTAAACATGTATTATGAATAATTAATAATGTATTATGTATCATGAATCTTGAATCATAAATCGTGTATCCTTAATCATTAATCACGAGTTATTGATCATGAATTATTAATCATGAATAATGTGTCATGAATCACTAATATTGTATTATGAATCATGTATTATGAATCAATAATCGTGAATCGTGAATCATGTATTATGAATCATGAATCATGAAACATTAATCATTAATTATGAATAATATATAATGAATCATTAAACATGAATCATTTAATCATGAATAATTAATCATGAATCATGTAACATGATTCATAATACATGATTCATGATAAATGATTCATGATTTATTATTCATAATACATGTTTAATGATTGATGATACATTATTCATGATTTCCGATTAATGATAGATAATAAATGATTTATTATTAATTATTCATAATACATGATTCATGATACATTATTCATGATGAATAATTCATGATTAATAATTCATGATTTATGATTTAAGATGTATAATTCATGATTAATGATACATGATTTATGATTCATGATTTGATTTATGATTCATGATTCATGATAAATGATTCCAGTGGCGTAACTACCTCTATAGCAGCCGTAACGGCTGCTACGGGGCCCGCGGCATGAGGGGGCCCGAGTCGCCTGCCGGCACGGGCCCCCTCCATGGCCGGAGGCTTCGCTAGCTGCCGCTATGGCTGCTACAGCGCGACACCACTATACACTATGGCAGAGCAGGGAGGTATCTCCCCGCTCTGCCATTAAAGGGGTTGTTCCTACATAAGACATGTATCCCCTATCCACAGGATAGGGGATACATGTGTGATCGCTGGCAGCGACAGGGAGAACGGGGGACCGAAAGTCCCCTGAAGTTCTCCATCACAAACCTCGGACTTCCGGGGTCTGTGTCAGCAGCTCCGTAGAAATGAATGGAGCGCCGGTCGCGCTTGTGCGCATGCGTGACCAGCGCTCCTTTCATTTTTATTGAGCTGTGCAGACTCCGGAAGTCAGAGGTTAGTCATGGAGAACTTCGAGGGACTTTCGGTCCCCCGTTCTCCTTATCAGTGCCAGCGATCACACATGTATCCCCTATCTTGTGGATAACCAGTAATCATGAATCATGCATCATAATTCATTAATCGTTTATCATGAATCATGTATCATGAGTTATTAATTTTTTTAATCATGAATCATTAACCCATTCCCGACATTTGCCTAATGGATATGTCATGGAATGCTAGTGCTTCCCGCATTTTTCCGTATCTATACGACAAATGCATGGCGCCGTCTCAGAAGCGGTGTCATCATCGCCGGATGTCAGCGGTGCATTACAGCTAACATCCAGCTGTAATGGCGGGGACCAAAATGAGCTTCGATCCCCACCATTAACCCCTTAAATGCAGCTAGCTGTCAAAAGCGAATTAAATTGCAGGGGTTCCAGTGATTGCAATGGCAACCGGAGGCCTAATACAGGCCTCTCGGTCTGCCTAGCACAGAAATCTTCCAGGCCCCGCCCAGAGGCGGAGCTTGAAAGGCTTTCGTAGCTGACGGCAAGATGGCGCTGGCTCTGGAGCTGAGCCGGCGTTATCAGCAGTGGATGTCAGCCGTATGTTACAGCTGACAATCCACCTGTAATGGCAGGAACTGGAGCTAGCTCCGATCCCTGCCATTAACCCCTTAGATGCAGCGATCGAAAGCGATCATTTTCATTAGTACTATTTTGGGGTACATAGGACTTATAGATTAATTTTTATTTAATTTTTTATGGGGGGAATGGGAGAAAAGAGCGAATTTTGCCGTTGTTTTTTGAGGTTTTTTTGGACACCGTTCATCCGGCGGTTTAATTAATGTGTTCATTTTATTGGTCAAGTTGTTACGAACGCGGGGATACCATATACAGTGGAGGAAATAAGTGTTTGATCCCTCGCTGATTTTGTAAGTTTGCCCACTGTCAAAGTCATGAACAGTCTAGAATTTTTAGGCTAGGTTAATTTTACCAGTGAGAGATAGATTATATATATAAAAAAAAAAAGAAAATCACATTATAAAAATTATATATATTTATTTGCATTGTGCACAGAGAAATAAGTATTTGATCCCTTTGGCAAACAAGACTTAATACTTGGTGGCAAAACCCTTGTTGGCAAGCACAACAGTCAGACATTTTTGGTAGTTGATGATAAGGTTTGCACACATGTTAGATGGAATTTTGGCCCACTCCTCTTTGCAGATCATCTGAGAATCATTAAGATTTCGAGGCTGTCGCTTGGCAACTCAGATCTTCAGCTCCCTCCATAAGTTTTCGATGGGATTAAGGTCTGGAGACTGGCTAGGCCACTCCATGACCTTAATGTGCTTCTTTTTGAGCCACTCCTTTGTTGCCTTGGCTGTATGTTTCGGGTCATTGTCGTGCTGGAAGACCCAGCCACGAGCCATTTTTAATGTCCTGGTGGAGGGAAGGAGGTTGTCACTCAGGATTTGACGGTACATGGCTCCATCCATTCTCCCATTGATGCGGTGAAGTAGTCCTGTGCCCTTAGCAGAGAAACACCCCCAAAACATAATGTTTCCACCTCCATGCTTGACAGTGGGGACGGTGTTCTTTGGGTCATAGGCAGCATTTCTTTTCCTCCAAACATGGCGAGTTTAGTTAATGCTAAAGAGCTCAATTTTAGTGTCATCTGACCACAGCACCTTCTCCCAATCACTCTTAGAATCATCCAGATGTTCATTTGCAAACTTCAGATGGGCCTGTACATGTGCCTTCTTGAGCAGGGGGACCTTGCGGGCACTGCAGGATTTGAATCCATTACGACGTAATGTGTTAACAATGGTTTGCTTGGTGACTGTGGTCCCAGCTGCCTTGAGATCATTAACAAGTTCCCCCCGTGTAGTTTTCGGCTGAGCTCTCACCTTCCTCAGGATCAAGGATACCCCACGAGGTGAGATTTTGCATGGAGCCCGAGATCTATGTCGATTGACAGTCATTTTGTATGTCTTCCATTTTCTTACTATTGCACCAACAGTTGTCTCCTTCTCACCCAGCGTCTTACTTATGGTTTTGTAGCCCATTCCAGCCTTGTGCAGGTCTATGATCTTGTCCCTGACATCCTAAGGCTGGGTTCACACGACCATGTTACGTCCGTAATGTACGGAACGTATTTCGGCCGGAAGACCCGGACCGAACACAGTGCAGGGAGCCGGGCTCCTAGCATCATAGTGATGTACCATGCTAGGAGTCCCTGCCTCTGCGTGGAACTACTGTCCTGTGCTGTAATCATGATTACAGTACGGGACAGTTGTCCTGCAGCGAGGCAGGGACTCCTAGCATCGTACATCACTATAATGCTAGGAGCCCGGCTCCCTGCACTGTGTTCGGTCCGGGTCTTCCGGCCGAAATACGTTTCGTACATTACGGACGTAACATGGTCGTGTGAACCCAGCCTTAGGGTATGTTCACACGGCCAAATTTCAGACGTATACGAGGCGTATTTTGCCTCGTTTTTCGTCTGGAAATACGTCTCAAATACGTCGGCAAACATCTGCCCATTCATTTGAATGGGTTTGCCGACGTACTGTGCAGACGACCTGTTATTTACGCGTCGTCGTTTGACAGCTGTCAAACGACGACGCGTAAAAATACAGCCTCGTCAAAAGAAGTGCAGGACACTTCTTTGGACGTTTTTGGAGCTGTTTTCTCATAGACTCCAATGAAAACAGCTCCAAAAACGGACGTAAAAAACGCAGCGAAAACGGCGTGAAAACGCAGCGAAAAATGCGAGTTGGTAAAAAAACGTCTGAAAAGCAGGGTCTGTTTTCCCTTGAAAACAGCTCTGGATTTTCAGACGTTTTTGGTCACTACGTGTGCACATACCCTTAGAAAGCTCTTTGGTCTTGCCCATGTTGTAGAGGTTAGGGTATGTTCACACGCTGAGAGGCAGTTACGTGTGAAAAGACAGACTGTTAACAGCTGCCTCGTTTCACACGTAAAAGCTCCTCCTCGTAATTTACAAGGCGTCTGAGACGCTCGTAAACCTTGAGCCGTGCTTCATTGATTTCAATGAAGAACGGCTCAAATTACGTGGCAAAGAAGTGCCCTGCACTTCTTTGCCGAGGCAGTAAATTTACGTGTCGTCGTTTGACAGCTGTCAAACGACGACGCGTAAATTACAGGTCGTCTGCACAGTACGTCGGCAAACCCATTCAAATGAATGGGCAGATGTTTGCCGACGTATTGCAGCCCTATTTTCAGACGTAAAACGAGGCATAATACGCCTCGTATACGTCTGAAATTTGGCCGTGTGAACATACCCTTAGAGTCAGACTGATTAATTGAGTCTGTGGACAGGAGTCTTTTATACAGGTGACCATTTAAGACAGCTGTCTTTAATGCAGGCACCAAGTTGATTTGGAGCGTGTAACTGGTCTGGAGGAGGCTGAACTCTTAATGGTTGGTAGGGGATCAAATACTTATTTCTCTGTGCACATTGCAAATAAATATATATAATTTTGACAATGTGATTTTCTTTTTTTTTTTTTTTATATAATCTATCTCTCACTGGTAAAATTAACCTAGCCTAAAAATTCGAGACTGTTCATGTCTTTGACAGTGGGCAAACTTACTAAATCAGCAAGGGATCAAATACGTATTTCCTTCACTGTATGTGTATGTGTGATTTGTTTTGACACTTTTACTAAATAAAACCACTTTTTGGGCAAAAAAAGTAGTTTTATTTGATTTTCACTGTAATTTTTATTTTATTTTTTTCTTTCACAAACTTTATTTAACTGATTGACATATTTTTTTTTAGTCCCACTAGGGGACTTCACTATGCGATGTGCCGATCGCATATATAATGCTTTGGTATACTTAGTATACCAAAGCATTATTGCCTGTCAGTGTAAAACTGACAGGCAACCTGTTAGGACATGCCTCCGGCATCGCCTAACAGGCAGTTGCGGAAGACAGACCTGGGGTTCTTTGTTAGACCCCCGGCTGCCATGGAAACCCGACGGCGACCCGCGATTTGTTTGCGGGGGCGCCGATCGGGTGACAGAGGGAGCTCCCTCCCTCTGTCAAACACATTAGATGCCGCTGTCACTATTGACAGCGGCATTTAATGGGTTAAACTGCCGGAATCGGAGCGCGCTTCGATTCCGGCAGTTGCAGCAGGAGCCAGGCTGTGTATAACAGCCGTGCTCCTGCTGCTGATCGCGTGGCTACAGTGACAGTACCCACGCCATCACAGGACGGATATATCCGTCCTCCTGCGCGAACTAGCAGCTGCTGAGGACGGATATATCCGTCCTTCGTCGTTAAGAGGTTAATGATAATAATATATTTGTTATTTCTAAAATCGAAAAACAATAAACAGTTTCAAACTTCTTTCCATTCATATCTCCATCAATCACCGGGTGGGGGTCCCTTGAGGACAGGATCTTCGGTTTTGTTGAGAGACTCTAAAATAATATGGAGAATGCTAAGAAAAAGCTTTGATTTATCCTATAGCTTGTCAGGGTTTCTGACCATTAGGGAATATTTACAATCTAAAGGCTATCAGAATTATATAGAATGGAAAAAAAATGGGCTAAAAAAGGTATATGCAGAATCTCTGATTTGATGGATGAACAAAATAGAAAACTTAAAACCTTTGGCCAAATAAAAGAAAAATGTTGTCTTGAGCAAGGGTTTTTCTTGCAACAAATTCAAATATGCCACATAATACAAAAACAAGGGGATTTAAAAAAAATGACTGGGTATCAAACAAAAAGAATTCGGAGATATGATGAGATGTATGCAGGGGAGTCCATCGATTGCATTTATTAGAATAAATATCTCAGTTAAGAAGGATAGGAAAGGTATAAAAAATATAATAAAAAAATGCAAATGAGATCTGGATACACATATCTCGGATGAAGAAGTAGAAGAACGCCTGGTAAAAGGATGGGCCTGGGTTAGGAGGGCAACGTCATCTGAAAATTTAATGGAGATGCAGTGGAAGGTAGGGGCTAGACTTTATAATTCATTTAATCTGCTTTACGAAAAATATGTACCTAATTATACACGACAAAAAGAAATTGAGGCAGCACTACCAAATATTTGGATGAAGATCCTTTTATTCCACGTGTGTGCAACGTTTCAGCTCGGTGTGAGCCTTTCTCAAGCACAACAAGCTGAAACGTTGCACACATGTGGAATAAAAGGATTTTTATCCAAATATTTGGTAGTGCTGCCTCAATTTCTTTTTGTCCTGATTGAGGGGTCACTCTTGGACTGTGACCTAGGAGGCGTGCACCCGCTTTAGAAAAATTGTCCTGTGCTGCTGATCTGCATCTGTCTAATTATACACGACGATGCTCAAAATGCGGGGAGATTAACGCAGGATTGATCCATTGTTTCTGGCTATGCCCGGCAATCAGAAGGTTGTGGGTTTTGGCAGAAAAATATATTAGCTATGTACTAAATAAAGAGGTAAAACTAGACGAATGGATGTGTTTTGGTCCAGTTTAAACCGGGTGAAAACGATGACTATCTTTCTGATCTAATTCATTTAATGACACTTTCAGTGGAAAAAGTTATTCTATCAGAGTGGGTATCAAAGCACATTCCGTCATTTCTGCAGGTTAAGAGATTATGGAAAAAAATATTATATTAGCAGTGGATCGACAAAAAAAAATTAAAAAGAGAGAATAATCCAGCTAGATGGAAAACAAAATGGGAGCCAATTGTTAATAGAATATTATCTAGAGCAGAGTTTAAAGAGATGCACATAAATTAAAATAAAAAGAAAGGAAAGTGGATAAGCACGGATCATGGATAGGGGGGGGGGGGTAAAGTATATTTCAAATATCTCTTTTGTCAATATAAATGTATGTTTATACAAAATTCCACCCGCGAGTTGAGTTGTTTTTTTATATAGATAAAAAACCAAATAAAGCATTTAAAAAAACAAAAAACAAAACTTTCTAAATGCTTTTTTGAATACTTTGAGGGGTCAAGTTTTTAAAATGGGGTGACTTATTGGGGGTTTCTAATATATAAGGCCCTCAAAGCCACTTCACAACTGAACTGGTCCCTGAAAAAATAGCCTTTTGAAATTTTCTTGAAAATGTGAGAAATTGCTGCTAAAGTTCAAAGCCTTGTAACGTCCTAGAAAAATGAAAGGATGTTCAAAAAACTATGTCAATCTAAAGTAGACATATGGGGGATGTTAATTAGAAACAATTTTGTGTGGTATAACTGCCTGTCTTACAAGCAGATACATTAAAATTTAGAAAAACTTTGAATTTTCGCAATTTTTCACTAAATTTTGGTGTTTTTCACAATTAAATACTGAATGTATCGAGCAAATTTTGTCAGTAACATAAAGTCCAATGTGTCACAAGAAAACAATCTCAGAATCGCTTGGATAGGTAAAAGCATTCCGAAGTTATTACCACATAAAGTGAAACATGTCAGATTTGAAAAATGAGGCTCTGTCAGGAAAATCAAAAGTGGCCAAAGAGGGAAGGGGTTAAAGAGCCGCCGCAGGAGAAGCCTTAGTAGGCTCATCAGACAGCCCAAGACACGGACAGTCTGTATGAAGTGGAAGCCCGCCCTTCTCCTTCACACTCCAGCAAACCAGGCCCTATTCTGAGTTTTATACCCAAGCAACAGCAGAGAAAACCCTCTCTGCTGTACATATTCCCTGGTCGCTTAAAACCGGACAGTTTCTGTACTGTCATTAGCTGCACTGCTACAATATATATATATATGTAATGACGGGGGTAGGGAAACGGACAAGTGAGCCCTAATCTACCCGCCACTCTGTCCCTGCCTACTTGCAACGACCCGCCCTAGGCGACGGGGTACAACTGGTCGGCGGTACGCTCAGTAAGTGCAAGAGACAAACAGACAAGGGAACACAAAGCAAAGGGAAATGGGGCAGTTGCCCACGGCAACAACGTGAGCAACAAGAGTGGTGAACGAGTCGAGTCAAACCAGGAGTGCACGAGGTACCAAACGCAGAGCAGGAGAGTAGTCAGAAAGCCAGGGTCAGTATGGAGCAGGATCAAATAGTCAGAAGCTGTAGCTGGGCCAGGAAACCACACGAGAAGAATCACAAGCAAAGGAGGAACAGGAAAGGCAGGTATAAATAGACAGAGGGCGGGAGCTAGCTCCGTCTGGCCAGGCTGCGATAGGCTCTCCCACTCCTCAGCCTGCCATCCTGAGTGGTGGAAGCTGGAGTCAGTCTCAGAGACATAGACTCAGGTGCAGACTGATTACCTATGGGCGTATACACAGAAGTTGTGCCTGGCAGATCCTTTACAGTACCCCCCCCCTTTTTATGAGGGGCCACCGGACCCTTTCTAAGTGGACCTGGTTTATTGGGGAAACGAAGGTGGAACTTCCTGACCAATACCCCAGCGTGAACATCCCGGGCGGGTACCCAAGTCCTCTCCTCAGGCCCGTATCCTCGCCAATGGACCAGGTACTGGAGGGAGCCTTGGACCATCTTGCTGTCCACAATCTTGGCCCCCTCGAATTCCACCCCCTCAGGGGTGAGAACGGGAACAGGAGGTTTCCTCGAGGGAGCCAAGGACGAGGAGCATCGTTTAAGGAGGGAGGCATGAAACACGTCGTGTATTCGAAAAGATGGGGGCAACTCCAGTCGGAAGGAGACAGGATTGAGGACTTCAATGACCTTATACGGCCCAATAAACCGGGGAGCAAACTTCTTGGACGGGACCTTAAGGCGCAAGTTCCTAGACGATAACCACACCAGATCCCCGACCATAAACAAGGGGTTAGCAGAACGTCTTCTATCAGCCTGAGTTTTTTGTACGCTCTGGGACGCCTCTAGGTTCTTCTGAACCTGGGCCCAGACTGTGCACAGTTCTCGATGAACGACCTCTACCTCGGGATTGTTGGAACTACCAGGTGAGACGGAGGAGAACCGTGGATTAAACCCAAAATTACAGAAAAAGGGTGAGACCCCTGACGAGTTACTGACCCGGTTATTAAGGGAAAATTCGGCAAGGGGAATGAATGAGACCAAATTATATTGACAGTCAGAGATAAAACACCTTAAATATTGTTCTAGAGATTGATTAGTCCTCTCAGTTTGACCATTAGTTTCAGGATGGAAGGCAGAGGAGAAGGACAGATTAATCTCCAACTTTTTACAGAAGGCTCTCCAAAACAATGAAACAAATTGTACCCCTCTGTCCGAAACAATATTGACAGGGACCCCATGGAGACGCAGGATGTGTTTGACAAACAAGGTAGCTAATGTCTTAGCATTGGGTAGTTTTTTGAGGGGCACAAAGTGGCACATCTTACTGAAGCGGTCTACTACAACACACACCACCGACTTGCCTTGAGATGGAGGCAAATCGGTGATAAAATCCATGGAGATATGGGTCCAAGGTCTCTGGGGAATGGGCAAAGAACGTAGTAAGCCCACTGGTAGGGACCTGGGAGTCTTGGACCTAGCACAAACCTCACAAGCGGCGACGTACGCCTTAACGTCTTTAGGCAACCCAGGCCACCAATAGTTTCTGGCAATGAGGTGTTTGGTACCCAGGAGGCCTGGATGACCAGATAGTGCGGAGTCATGATTTTCCTAAGTGCCCTTAGCCGGTATTGCAGGGGAACAAACAGCTTGTCCTCAGGAAGGTTCCCGGGAGCTGAACATTGATCAGCCGCAATTTCAGAGACTAAATCAGAATCAATAGAAGAAATGATTATACCAGGAGGCAAAATACAAGCAGGATCTTCCTCCGAAGGAGGGCTGGCCATGAAGCTACGCGACAGTGCATCGGCCTTAATATTTTTAGACCCAGCCCTATAAGTAACCAAAAAGTTGAATCTGGTAAAAAATAGCGCCCATCGAGCTTGTCTCGGGTTTAGCCTCCGGGCAGATTCTAGGAAAACCAGATTCTTGTGGTCGGTAAGGACCGTTACCTGGTGCCTAGCCCCCTCCAGGAAGTGGCGCCACTCTTCAAATGCCCATTTAATGGCTAAAAGTTTGCGGTTGCCAATATCATAGTTACTCTCAGTGGGCGGAAACTTCCTGGAGAAGTAGGCACAGGGTCGGAGATGGGTGAGGGACCTGGTACCCTGGGACAAGACAGCCCCCACTCCCACCTCGGATGCGTCAACTTCCACGATAAATGGCTCCATTTGGTTGGGCTGAACCAGCACCGGGGCCGAGATAAAGCACTTCTTAATGACCTCAAAAGCCTGGACAGCCTCAGGTGGCCAGTGGAGGATATCAGCACCTTTGCGAGTGAGATCCGTAAGAGGCTTAGCGATGACCGAGAAGTTAGCAATAAATCTCCTGTAATAATTAGTTAACCCCAAGAAACACTGTAACGCCTTCAGGGAGGCAGGTTGGACCCATTCCGCCACAGCCTGGACCTTGGCGGGGTCCATGCGGAATTCATGAGGAGTGAGGATTTGACCCAAAAATGGTATCTCCTGTACCCCAAACACACATTTTTCGGTTTTCGCAAACAGTTTGTTTTCCCGAAGGACCTGGAGCACCTTCCTGACATGCTCAATGAGGGAGGACCAGTCCTTGGAAAACACCAGTATGTCATCAAGGTACACTACAAGAAATACCCCCAGGTAATCTCTTAAAATCTCATTTATGAAATTCTGGAAGACCGCAGGAGCATTACACAACCCAAAGGGCATGACGAGGTATTCGAAATGACCTTCGGGCGTGTTAAACGCAGTCTTCCACTCATCCCCCTCTTTGATGCGGATAAGGTTATACGCCCCCCGTAGATCAAACTTAGAGAACCATTGGGCCCCCTGAACCTGATTAAAGAGATCAGGAATCAAAGGAAGGGGATACTGGTTCCTTACAGTGACCTTATTCAAGTTACGGTAGTCAATGCATGGCCTAAGACCACCATCCTTCTTCCCTACGAAGAAGAAGCCAGCACCTACCGGAGAAGTAGAGGGGCGAATGTAACCCTTGGCCAGGCATCCCTGGATATACTCTCTCATGGCTTCACGTTCGGGACAAGAAAGATTAAATATCCTACCCTTAGGGAGCTTAGCTCCTGGTACCAATTTGATAGCGCAATCGTATTCTCTATGAGGAGGTAACACTTCGGAGGCCTCCTTAGACAAAACATCAGCGAAGTCCTTAACAAACTCAGGTAGCGTGTTCACCTCCTCAGGGGGAGAAATATAATTAACAGAAAAACATGACGTCAAGCATTCATTACCCCATTTGGTAAGCTCCCCAGTATTCCACTCAAACGTGGGATTATGCAACTGCAACCAGGGAAGGCCTAAAACCAAATCGGACAATAATCCCTGCATCAACAGTACAGAGCACTGCTCCAAATGCATGGAGCCAACAAGGAGTTCAAAAACAGGGGTATGCTGTGTAAAATAACCATTAGCAAGAGGAGTGGAGTCGATACCCACTACCGGGACAGGTTTAGGCAAATCAATAAAAAGGTATAGCTAGAGACATGGCAAATTCCACAGACATGATATTAGTAGAAGACCCTGAATCCACGAAGGCACTGCCGGTAGCAGACCTACCCCCAAAAGAGACCTGAAAGGGAAGCAAGATTTTATTACGTTTCATATTTACGGGAAATACCTGTGCGCCCAAGTGACCTCCCCGATGATCACTTAGGCACGGAAGTTTTCCAGCTGCTTATTCTTACACATAGGGCAGGTGTTCACTTGATGCTTGTCATCCCCACAATAGAAGCAGAGACCATTCTTCCTGCGGAACTTGTTGGGGGGACACGGAGGCCCCGAGTTGCATAGGTACCTCCGAGTCTTCCATGGAAGAGCGAAGCAACGGGACCTCGGGAGGCATCATGGGGGAGTCAGAGGGGAAAACACAAAAACGTTCAAGTTGTCGTTCCCTGAGACGTCGGTCAAGTCGTACCGCTAAAGCCATAACCTGGTCTAGGGAGTCAGAAGAGGGATAGCTAACTAGCAGGTCTTTCAGGGCGTTCGACAGACCCAAACTAAACTGGCACCTTAAGGCAGGGTCATTCCACCGAGAAGCTACGCACCACTTCCTAAAGTCAGAACAATACTCCTCAACAGGTCTCTTACCCTGATGTAAGGTCACCAGCTGACTCTCAGCAAAGGCAGTCCTGTCAGTCTCGTCATAAATGAGTCCGAGAGCAGAAAAGAAACGATCAACGGAGGAAAGTTCAGGGGCGTCAGGAGCCAAGGAGAAGGCCCACTCTTGGGGCCCTTCCTGGAGCCGGGACATAATAATACCCACCCGCTGGCTCTCAGAACCTGAGGAGTGAGGCTTTAAACGAAAGTAGAGCCTACAACTCTCCCGAAAGGAGAGAAAAGTCCTCCGGTCCACTGAGAACCGGTCAGGCAACTTGAGGTGGGGTTCAAGAGGTGAGGGGCACTACCATGGTAGCGTCAGGCTGGTTGACCCTCTGAGCCAGGGCCTGGACCTGTATGGAGAGACCCTGCATTTTCTGGGCCAGGGTCTCAAGGGGGTCCATAGTAGTGTCAGGGACCAGGGTAGACTAGGTAATGGGCTTGTGATTATGTAATGACGGGGGTAGGGAAACGGACAAGTAAGCCCTAATCTACCCGCCACTCTGTCCCTGCCTGCTTGCAACGACCCGCCCTAGGCGATGGGGTACAACTGGGCGGCGGTCCCTACGCTCAGTAAGTGCAAGAGACAAACAGACAAGGGAACACAAAGCAAAGGGAAATGGGGCAGTTGCCCACGGCAACACCGTGAGCAACAAGAGTGGTGAACGAGTCGAGTCAAACCAGGAGTGCACGAGGAACCAAACGCAGAGCAAGAGAGTAGTCAGAAAGCCAGGGTCAGTATGGAGCAGGATCAAATAGTCAGAAGCTGTAGCTGGGCCAGGAAACCACACGAGAAGAATCACAAGCAAAGGAGGAACAGGAAAGGCAGGTATAAATAGACAGAGGGCGGGAGCTAGCTCCGTCTGGCCAGGCTGCGATAGGCTCTCCCACTCCTAAGCCTGCCATCCTGAGTGGTGGAAGCTGGAGTCAGTCTCAGAGACATAGACTCAGGTGCAGACTGTTTACCTATGGGCGTATACACAGAAGTTGTGCCTGGCAGATCCTTTACAATATATATATATATATATATATATATATATATATATATATATATATATATATATATATATATATCTATATATATATATATATATATATATATATACACATATATATACATATATATGTATATATATATATATATATATATATATATATATATATATATATATATATATATATATATATATATATACATATACAGTGAAGGAAATAAGTATTTGGTCCCTTGCTGATTTTGTAAGTTTGCCCACTGTCAAAGTTATGAACAGTCTAGAATTTTTAGGCTAGGTTAATTTTACCAGTGAGAGATAGATAATATTTAAAAAAAAACAGAAAATCACATTGTCAAAATTATATATATTTATTTGCATTGTGCACAGAGAAATAAGTATTTGATCCCCTACCAACCATTAAGAGTTCAGCCTCCTCCAGACCAGTTACACGCTCCAAATCAACTTGGTGCCTGCATTAAAGACAGCTGTCTTAAATGGTCACCTGTATAAAAGACTCCTGTCCACAGACTCAATTAATCAGTCTGACTCTAACCTCTACAACATGGGCAAGACCAAAGAGCTTTCTAAGGATGTCAGGGACAAGATCATAGACCTGCACAAGGCTGGAATGGGCTACAAAACCATAAGTAAGACGCTGGTTGAGAAGGAGACAACTGTTGGTGCAATAGTAAGAAAATGGAAGACATACAAAATGACTGTCAATCGACATCGATCTGGGGCTCCATGCAAAATCTCACCTCTTGGGGTATCCTTGATCCTGAGGAAGGTGAGAGCTCAGCTGAAAACTACACGGGGGGAACTTGTTAATGATCTCAAGGCAGCTGGGACCACAGTCACCAAGAAAACCATTGGTAACACATTACGCCGTAATGGATTCAAATACTGCAGTGCCAGCAAGGTCCCCCTGCTCAAGAAGGCACATGTACAGGCCCGTCTGAAGTTTGCAAATGAACATCTGGATGATTCTGAGAGTGATTGGGAGAAGGTGCTATGGTCAAATGAGACTAAAATTTAGCTCTTTGGCATTAACTCAACTCGCCGTGTTTGGAAGAAGAGAAATGCTGCCTATGACCCAAAGAACACCGTCCCCACTGTCAAGCATGGAGGTGGAAACATTATGTTTTGGGAGTGTTTCTCTGCTAAGGGCACAGAACTACTTCACCGCATCAATGGGAGAATGGATGGAGCCATGTACCGTGAAATCCTGAGTGACAACCTCCTTCCCCCCACCAGGACATTAAAAATGGCTCGTGGCTGGGTCTTCCAGCACGACAATGACTCAAAACATACAGCCAAGGCAACAAAGGAGTGGCTCAAAAGAAGCACATTAAGGTCATGGAGTGGCCTAGCCAGTCTCCAGACCTTAATCCCATCGAAAACTTATGGAGGGAGCTGAAGATCCGAGTTGCCAAGCGACAGCCTTGAAATCTTAATGATTTACGGATGATCTGCAAAGAGGAGTGGGACAAAATGCCATCTAACATGTGTGCAAACCTCATCATCAACTACAAAAAACGTCTGACTGCTGTGCTTGCCAACAAGGGTTTTGCCACCAAGTATTAAGTCTTGTTTTTCAAAGGGATCAAATACTTATTTCTCTGTGCACAATGCAAATAAATATATATAATTTTGACTATGTGATTTTCTGTTTTTTTTTTAGGTAATCTATCTCTAACTGGTAAAATTAACCTAGCCTAAAAATTCTAGACTGTTCATGTCTTTGACAGTGGGCAAACTTACAAAATCAGCAAGGGATCAAATACTTATTTCCTTCACTGTATATATATATATATAGGACCTGGACATCCTATCAGGCTTGAGAAAGGCTCCAGTGAACGGAGCTGAAACGTTGCACGGGCAATAAAAGTACCCACTTTTTTCACCCTTACTATTGGAGTTGCTGCTGATTTTTTGACATATATATATATATATATATATATATATATATATATATATTTATATATGAGCAGTATAGTATTGTTTGAGCCACCGTACCACTTTAAGTGTTGTAACCAAATAAGCTAATGGGCCATTGTAATAATAGTTGTGTGTTCAGTAAAGATAATTGTCCAACGGTCATTTGGTCTGCGATTGTATTTGTTTTGATGGGGCGCTACTCGAGTAAGCCCAGTGTTACAGAACGACCATCTACGAGTAGTAGAATTTTTAATATGGCCCCATTACAATCCATGTCCATGATTGGAAGTATTTATAGTGATAGTCTAAGAGAAAATATTCTTGAGATTATTGTTTCCATATCCGCACTGAACACACAAGTCACACCTGAGCTGTTATTTGCAAATAAATGTTGTATAAACCATACAACCATATGCATTGTATATCTTTTATTTGGACAATCTTGTGAGTCCACAAGTGAATACATTCTTTATTTAGTGTTTTACATTATGTTGAATTTAGGACATTCTCTACTAAAATATTTACCATAACTTTGGGTGTAGTTGACAAAGTATGATAAAATTATTAATTAATTATTACTCTCATCAGACAGTTGATTGTATATTGTCCATTTTTATAGTAAGTTTACACAGGTTGGATTTGCTGCGGAAAACAATGCAGTAAATCCGATTTAGATACTGTAAATCCACTCCAAATCGTGTTTGATTTGGTGCAGATTTTTGACCAGATTTGCCGCTGCAGAGAAGATCAGGGGGGAATAGGGGATTAAAAAAAAAGTCCATACTCACCTACTCCTGTCATCCCAGGAGGCTGGCTGTACAGAGAAGAACCCAGGAGAGCAGTGAGGCATTGCTACTAGAGCGCCAGGGGGAGAAGTCTGTTTTGTTTTTATTTTAGAGTAAAAAAAAATCCTTTTTCTTGCTTGTTATTTTTCCTGCGACGTCTCAGCTTTTCTGCAGGGAAACTCCCGACACTGATCATTTGCTGCAGATTTTTCCTTTCTCATTGAACTCAATGGAGAAATCTGAAACAAATGCGCAACCATTATGCAGCATAAATTGACATGTTGCAGATTAAAAATTCTGCACCGCAGTTCAATTTCTGCACATACATTTTCTGCAGCATGTAGATGAGATTTGTTGAATCTCATCCACTTTGCTGCTACTGTAATACTCTGCAGATTTTCCGCCCACAAATCCAGAAGGAAAATCTGCAGCAATTTCATTACATGTAAACAGCATAAGTAACTATTGCGTTTTTAAAAACAGTCTTGAAAAATAAATCGTAACTTGCCCTTTAATTATACTTTTATAGGTACAATTTTTTATTTTAAAGCAACTCGTCGGTAATCAAACAACGGACTGAACCATAGATGGGTGGATAAAATAAAAGAGCAGGTAAACTGCAGCAATATGCTTAAAAAAAAAAGAGAAGACAGCAGTGAGACGCAGAACTTTCACTTTTTCATGTTTTTAATTGTATGGCTGCCTTTCTATATCATATTTTTCATTTTGGTGACTCTTACCTGTTTTTGTAGTGGTACATTCCACTGTTTGTTGGCAGAGTTGGGCTCAGTTGCTATGACAACTGTTATGCTGCAGCACTGGTCAGTTCAACTGCCACCCTACAGACCGCTTGAAGACCATTGCACGACCAGTGCTGTGGCCCCACGAATTGTATGGAGATGATGCTGTTTCTCACTCTACCCTGTTTCTGGACTGTAAGGTGAATACAGATGCCACCCAGACACCAGCATGTCTACTAAAAGTGTTGGTACAGAGGTAAGTGCCCTCATTTCACTACTAAATATTCCAGACCCCGTCATCCAGTGTAAAAGTGGCCAAGCATGGGAAGTCACCCTCCATTAATGTCTATGGGAGAAACGGCAACAGCTGAGCATGCTCCATCCTAGGGACCAGTGGGGTCCCATTGGTCAGACTCCCACCAATGAAACACATATCAAATTAATCTCCCTTAAATGTCCTTCACAGGAAAAGAAAACATTTATAAGGTCTCATGTGATTCCCTATAGCTCATATTTTGTATGTCTTTTTTCAGAAATAAAAACAAAACCTTTTTTTTTTTAAACATGTTTTTTATCACCCTCATTGCTCTACTTTCATTTTCATATAAAAACAGAAATGTTATGGTTACAATGCCGGTCACTGACTGCTCATCTTCAATAGGGAAAGACCACCGCAGAACCGCCAGAGATAAAATTCGGAGATCATTTATAATTAGAGGGAGCAAAGTGAGTAATGATTTATACAGGATCACTGAGATTTATTAAGACTAGTGCAAGGGAAATGTGAAGCAGTTGCCCATGGCAACCAATCAAATTCCAGCTGCCATTTCTCAGTGGCTCTTTATAAAATGAAAGCAATGACCTCATTGGTTACTATGGACAACTGCTCCACTTTACATTGCCCAGTGAGCTTGTATAAATCTGTATTCAGTTTGCTCCCTCTTGTGACATCCTTGTGTTGCAACTTTATTTATTTTTATTAAATGTATGTTTTAGCTGTTATTTTATATTGACTTTTATTAAAAAAAGGTTCTATAATTTTTCAGATGCGGCCTTCATATATCCTCTATACTTAGAAGCTGCATCATTCACTAACACCCAAATCTGTCACTCAGCTGAAATGATGGCTCAGCTAAGAGCGGGTGTTGATCACATCTAAGTTGTTAGAGACACACAGGACCCACTCTCAGCCAAACCGTCAGTTCAGCTGAGTGATGGATATGGCTGAGAGCGAACAAAGCAGCATAAGTAGCGAGACTTGAAGAAATGGATAATAGTCCCGTATATCAGAGAACCCACATAGTGGTGCTAGATAGCAGAAAGCCACCAACTTTGTAATCTCCACAAAAAGGAACAATGTTCTTGCACCTGATTGAGCCCTCTAGACCTCTGGGCCCTATTGCAGCTGCTATGGCTGTTACGGCTATAGTTACACCAATGTATGAACCTCAGCGCCATGAATCTGTGTGCAAATCATGAAATTAAGGTAGAATTAGGCCAGACAATGCTGTTAGGAAATGGCATGATATTTTTGTTTCACAGCATTTGAGCACCATGGCTGGCACTATGCATCGGCCCAGCTGGCCATTTTTTTTTTTTAAAGTAGCAGCAGGGCTGACACTGTTTATGGGGTTAACAGCCACTTTTTATGTGGCAGCTGGTAGGCAATGTGGTAGACAATGTATACCATGGTAATGCAACTGGGTTACTATGGCATCTAAAAAATTTATTTTTTTGTGCCCTGCTAGAGCCGAGACTTTCATTTGCTGAAGAGTAAAGTCGTAGCTGTAAGAACACTTCACAATGGTCTAGCCCTGACAAAAATGAAAAGTAAAGCGAACCACCTCAGCCGTAAGTCACTGGATTTAAAGGAGTTGTCCGTATGCATTTTTTTATACTAACGACCTATCCACAAGATTGGTTATCAGCATATGATCGGCGGGGGCCCAACACCCAGACCCCACAACGATCAGCTGTTTTGGCTGCCTCTGGAAGTTATGCAGTGGTCCGTGCCGGAAGCAGATGGCTTCATTCACAGGATAACGGCCATGCTGCAGAACTGCAGCTCTGCTCTTATTCAAGTGAATAGGAGCAGAGCTGCAGTACTATAGCACAGCTGCAATACAGTGTACAAGCCATCTGCTTCCAACACCGGAAACTGCATAACATCCGATGCCTGGTTCGGGGTCTGGGTGTCGGTCCCCCACCCATCACATACTGATAACCTATTTTGTGGATAGGTCATCAGTATGGAAAACCGTCCCATGCCCTGACAGCCCCTTTAATGTTTTTATATTTATTGTTTTACTGTGCCTTTCCCTTCACATGATCAATATTATAATCATTATGATATGCCTGGTCTGCATTGTGATGATGCCCTTTATATCTCTTTATTTGGCCAGTCTATGGTATAATTGGAAATGGCCAGTCCATTTGTATATAATCTAGAAATGTAATTTAGTAAAACATCAATGGAAAAACCTTTTTATGTAAATGTACTGTAGCGTAAAACTGAAAAGTAGAAATCATTTATAACTGCGATCCTCAACTGCATGTAAGAGAGAAGAACATCAGCCAACACAAGTTCATTAAAGGATTGTCCCATCAGAGACGAGAAAGGAGGAAGGGAAATGTAATATTACATAGTGACAAGTCAAATGAATGGCTATTTATGTTATGTATAGACGACTCCAGTCCTCCAGAACAGGAACCGCTTTAACATATTGTCTCTCCATTTTGGCTCATAGACTGGGGGTTCCTGAGCGTCTAATCACCTTCTATATCTTCTTCATATACATGTCTTCATAAGACAACCCCTTTAAACAACACGTCCAGTATAGAAAACCTATATGTAGACATATCAGAGGTTTTCATCACTGGGGTGTAGTCTCTGATACCACCCACCATTCCCTAGAAAGAAGATGCTTGTAGCTCATTGGTATCTCAGTAGAGTATCTATTTACAGAGGCAGAATTTTAATACATTGTATATTACTTATCACTTTAGGTGCTGACACTTTTTAACATTTATTTAGCATTAGTACAGAACCACTTCAACTAATACTGCCATTCAGTAACCAAGCAGCAGTGTCCTAGTCACTTACTAGGACTGCATTTTGTAACACCTCAACTCAGAAATCAAATAATATCACCATCCCATGCCAAAATGATACTGCTATAGAAGGCCAAAAATGGGCACTTTATAGTAAGGCCTTACATTTCTAGAGTAAAACCAACTCAAAATGCCCAAATAAAGCCACAAGGAAGTGCTGTAATACCGCCCAGCTAAATGAATTTTGTAATAATATAAATTAAAGTTACTTTGTAATATACATCGTATTGAAATTTTGCTCCATATAGCAGCTACAAAAAGAACAGAATAACCTTAAAGGAACAGTGTCATCACAAATAAATTTTTTATATGTTAAAGATGTTAGTGCTTTAATAAAAACGTTTATATTCATTTGTGTGTTTGTGTTTTACTGTTTCTTATTTTTACACTTTTTCTTCCCTATGGGGGCTGCCATTTTTTGTTCCATTTCTGTGTGTGTCGATTAACGACACACACAGACATGGAATACGGCAGCCACAGTCCCATAGGGACTGCGAACGGCTCCCGTCCCATTGACTGCCGTGTACGGCGTCTGTGTGGGAACTGCGCATGCGCCGCTCCCACACAGTCCTATTCGAAATTGGCGCCGTCCGGCGCCATTTTCCTGTGGACCGGAAGTCGCGGCCGGACAGTAATATTACTACTTCCGGTCGCGGCTTCCGGACTTGTGCACATGGAACAGCGGCAGCAAAGGGAGCGGACGGGCCGGAGGGAGCCGCGGCGGCAGGAGCAGGTAAGAGATTTCAATGTATGTTAGTGTTTGTGTGTGTTTACTACTGTATGTAAACCTACTACACTGTGGGTTACCTCAAAAAATGGCGACACACAGTGTAGGAGGTTAAACCTTTCAAACCCCTCGTTTATCCCGGCACTAGCCAGGATAAAGGAGGGGGGGATGCTGAGAGCTCACTAGAGCGAGGGCTTTTAACCCAATGTTGCAATGCTGCAATTTTGGGAACTAGCTCCATCTAGTGACCAAAAATGGGTAGTATTATAAATTAGAAAAAATTTATAATATTTCCTGACATGTTTAATCACCCACACACTAAATGTTTAATTTTTTTTAAAAAAACATGTTTTTCTGGCAACACATTCCCTTTAATCTACTTCCTTTGAGTTTTAAGTCAACAAATCCTTGTTCCCTCAATTATTCTGTGTTCGATGAAAAGATAAAAAAAAAACAACGTATCAGGATTGATTGATATTGCTACATCATGTCGTGAAGATGTACTTAGTGCCGGTGTGACTGCTAGGACTGCCGCCTGTGAAGAGAATAATGCTGTATCGGCACTGGTTGGATTGACGCTGCTCCTTCCGCTATGTCTGGCATCTCTTGATCAGTATTAGTTTAGGCGGTCAGACATTATATTTGTTGGCATGTCCTAGAGATATGCCAGTAATTATGATAGGTAAACAACCATTACATGTAACAATGTAGAGGTTACACTGTAATAATAATGTGGTCGTCCAACCCAATGACAATTTTTCCAAATAGCTTACATGTGTTTACAATAACAAAAGAAGTAATACTCACCTTACCAATACCCTGCCACTCCTGTTCCGACACTTTCATTGTCCCCCGCTGATATCTGTTTAGCTTTAGGCCTTATTCACACGAACGTGATAAACGTCCGTGTGTCGGCCGTTAAAACAATGGCCGTCACACGGACCTATATAATTCAATGTGGCCGTTCACACGTCAGTTGTTTAAACGGACCGTGGTAAGGGTCCATGAGAAAATAGGACATGACCTATTTTTTCACACTTCACGCATCCCTCCATAGACTCTAAGGCATTATTCACACGAGCAATGCGCATCTCGGACGTGAAAAACTACAGTTCTGCGGTGCGGGATGCGATGTCACGCATCCCCCATAGATTAGAGCCTATGGAGGGATGCGTGAAGCGTGAAAAAATAGGACATGTCCTATTTTCTCACTGACCCTTCACATGGTCTGTTGAAACAACTGACGTGTGAACGGCCACATTGAATTATATAGGTCCGTGTGACGGCCGTTGTTTCAACGGCCGACACACGGACGTTTATCACATTCATGTGAATAAGGCCTAATCTATGGGGGATGCGTGACATCACGTCCCACAGCGCAGAGCACGGATGCACCTCGGACGTGAAAAACTACGCACACAGCGCTCGTGTCATTAATGTGTTGACAAGACATGTGGCTGCTGCAGACAATCACTGACTGCAAAGGTAAACCCAGTGGTGTGGACATATCACCACTACAGCCAGTAATTGACTACAGCGGTCACATGTCGTGTCGACACATCATTGCTGAGGTCAGAAGAACAGGGAGTAGCAGGCAACCAGGGACACGCTAGCATGGGAGAAAAGGGGATCAAAAAAATTTGGATTACTGTTTTTTTTATTATTGGTAAGGTGAGTATTATTATATTTTTTCAATTTTATTGGTAAGGTGAGTGTTGCTACATTTATTTTGTTATACCTATGCAAGTTGTTTGAATTTTTTTTTTTAGCCTGTTTCAATTATGGATTAACAGAATTACTGAGTTTTGATTCTAGGCTATTGCAAATTTACTGTTTGAAAAGACTTAATAATGACAACAATTCTGTTTGAGAAATGGATGATGGTTTATTTGTATATTTATGACATATATTAGGCGACAGGTATGCTATCAGGGATCTCCCATCCTCAAAATAAGTGCGGGTCCTACAGCTATTATCCACATCCATGAGACACATACTCTGGATATGCCATAAATATCTAAGATGAGAATATCCTTTTAAAGGACGAGTGTCGCGAAAAAAAAATTTTTTATATCAATTTGCTTTTAATGTTTTATTAAAAAATGTTTTATTTATTTGTGTGTTTGTGTTTTACTTTTTTTTATTTTGTAACTTTTTCTTGTCTATGGGTGCAGCCATTTTTTTTTCCATCTCTGTATGTGTCGATTAACGACACATACAGACATGGAATACGGCACATACAGCCCCATAGTGAATGCGAACAGGGCCCGTTCCATCCACTATGCTGTACGCCGTCTGTGTGGGAGCGGCGCATGCCACACAGTCCAAATTGAAGGTTTTCGGCCAAAAGATGTCCGGCGCCATTTTCTTGTGGACCGGAAGCCGCGGCCGGACAGTAAGATTACTACTTCCGGTCGCGGCTTCCGGACTTGTGCACTTGGAGCGGAGGGAGCAGACGGAGCGGACGGACCAGAGGGAGCGGCGGCGGCAGGAGCAGGTAAGTTAGGTCTGTGTATGCAGGTGTTTTAGTGTGTGATTACTACTGTATGTAAACCTACTACACTGTGTGTTAGCTCAAAAAATGGCGACACACAGTGTAGGAGGTTTGACCGTTCAATCCCCTCCTTTCTCCTGGCACTAGCCAGGATAAAAGAGGGGGGATTCTGTGAGCTCACTAGAGCGAGTGAGTATTCTCAAATTTTGCAGCATAAAGCAATGTGGTTGCTTTACCACATGCCAATGCTTCAATTTTGGGAATTGCTCCATCTAGTGACCAGCACTGGGAAATGTTATAAATTAGAATCTAATTTATAATATTTCCTGACTCGTGAAAAAAATTAAAAAAATTAGAACAATGTTTAATCACTTATACACTAACTAGCGCTTCATGTGGTACAAGTTGGTGTGGTCTCTCAGGAAGGGCCATGAGGCAAGAGCAGGCCAGGAGGGAAGAGGAGACCCTTAGTGGAGCCAGGGAGCAGGAACAAGAGCGAGAACTTTGAGACTGTTTGTCCTTTTAAACCCCCACCCCCCGTGCACATCTGTGTGACCTCACAGGCTCATGCACGTGAAAGGGAGGGAGCCTGGGCCTCATGGAATTCCATTATCTAGTAGGGGGATGGAAGGGCAGTTGGAACTTCCTGCTTCCTGGATTAGTTCATTGTTTGTTTTACATCCAGGGTGTCTGATTAGATGATACCTTTCTGGAGTGACAAATACATATATATATATATATCTATACTACATGTACATAGATATAAATATATAAAACAATTCCCTTTACAGATATCTTCTTTTTTCAAAATACCATGTAGCTGTCGTGGTATGGCACCATTTGCTGGTTAGGAAGTCATATGAGTTTATTTTATGTGATGGTGTTCAGTAAGTTTCTTTTAGTCTTTCAATCCAGTGAATCAACAGTTACTTGGTTTTAGTAAATTTGCGACCAGACTACTTCTGAGTACCACTGTACTATGGGAACGTTACTATTTTCTACTATTTTCTACTATTTACAATAAGTGGCACGAAACATTTGTAAAGACACCAATTTTGGAGATGGAGAGGAAAGGCTGAAGGGGAGGAGGAGGCCTTTATTTGAACATAACAATACTTGTGTTGTTATGTTCAAAAGTCTTATTAAGGGCCTGTTCACATCACCGTTCATTTCCGTTCCGGGGTTCCGTCAGAGGGTTCCGTCGGGTGAACCCCGCAACGGAAAGTGAAACGGAAGCTGTGCTGTCAGTTTCACTTTCCGTTGCGGGGTTCACCCGACGGAACCCTCCGATGGAACCCCGGCACGGAAATGAACGGTGATGTGAATAGGCCCTAACAAAGGTTTTTGATAGCTCGCTATCTTTTTGTCCAAATTCTTTAATTACCCACTATCTAAATAATATAATAGAAAAAGCATTATTTACTCACCTAATATTCCAAGAGCTGTTTTACAAATGTTTGGAGACTCATATGTATATTGTACTAAAAGCCAATTCCTGTAGTGGTGCCATGGGTTTAGAGATAAAGAGCCAGGACTGAAGCAGATAAGTAGAGCTTTTGTGTGATGATAAATTGTGTAGATTTAGGATATCCAGGGCTTGTTTGTTTTCCAATGTGTAGCTATCATCTGTGTTACTAGAGAATCTATACATTTTCTACCTATAGAGTTATGAAATAGTTAATGATGGTGTTCATTATGTTATTTTAGTCTTTGAAGCCAGTGACTCCATAGGGACTTGTTTTTTGATTAAATTTGCCACCAGTCTCTACTTATTTGTCCCAGAGTAGTATGTGATATCTCATAGGCAGGGATTTGAAACTATTTTTATAAGAATTCTGGACTGACTGGTTTCCTGGATGATGAGGTCTTAGGCTATGGGAACTTTACTGTCTGCTGATTTTTATAATAAGTAACGCAAAGAATTGGTAAAGACACCAATTTTGGAGATGGAGAGGAAAGGCTGAAGGGGAGGAGGAGGCCTTTATTTGAAGATAACAATTCTTGTGTTGTTATGTTCAAAAGTCTTATCTAGTAAGTTTCCCATAGCTCGCTATCTTTTTTTCCAATTTCTTCATGTACCCACTATCTGACAAATATAATAGAAGTAGCATAATTTACCCACCTAATATTCCAAGAGCTGTTTTACAAATGGTTGGAGACTCATATGTATATTGGGCTTAAAGCCAATGCCTGTAGTGGTGCCATAGGTTTTGATAAAGAACCAGGACTGAAGCAGATTTTGAGAGCTTTTGTGTGATGATAAATTGTGTAGACTTAGGATATCCAGACCTTGTATGTTTTCCAATGCATAGCTATCATGTGTTGCACTATAGTATCAATACATTTTGTAAAAAAAAAGTGCTTGTAAAGGGGTATACACTTCGGGGTGAATTTATACTGTGTTTTCCTGTTTATTGTAAAAAAGTTGGGATTTTTTGGTATAGTTTTCAATTTTGTTTTATACTTGCACACATTTCATGTTAAAGTTGTACTCTCATTTGATTTTGATTGGCTGTGTATAATCATGGAGATTTTATCTAGATTATTTTACTATATTTTATATGTTATTCTGTTACATTGAAGTTAGATGTACCTCAAATCATTATAGTTACATTGGTAATATGGTGAGATTGCTATCATATCACTGTGTCATTTCCATTATGTTCATCTAATTTCCAATGGAGATGTCTGGTCAGAAGTGGTTTGTTTGGTTCAGTTGCTGGGCCCTCCTTGGATATTGGTGCTTCATGTGAAGTGGAATAACTTAGGGTAGGTCCCTTTAGCTGGATTTGGTCAGGGCAATAAAGAGAGATGTAATGCTTATGTTATTGCTCCTCTCTCTCAAGGTAAAATTGTGTGGTCTGAGATGGTATCATGTTTGTTTTGGAGAAATACCACAGACCAATAACCTTGAAAGGTATTGGGAATAAAGAGGTCTGCTTTTTTCAAAATTCTGTGTAGGTGTCATAGTATGGCGCCATTTGCTGGTTAGGAAGTCATCTGATTTGATTTTACTGATGGTGTTCACTGTGTTTTTTTAGTCATTGAAATCAGTGACTCCACAGGGACTTGGTTTTGGTAAATTTGTCACCAGTCTCTACTTCTGTGTACCAGAGTAGTATGTGATATCTGATAGCCAGGGGTTTGAAACTATTTTTTTAAGAATTCTGTACTGACTGGATTTCCGGATTATGAGGTCCTAGGCTATAGGAACTTTAGTATTTGCTGCTATTTACAATAAGTGACACATAAGATTGGTAAAGACACCAATTTTGGAGATGGAGAGGCAAGGCTAAAGGGGAGGAGGAGGCCTTTATTTGAAAATAACAATTCTTGTGTTGTTATGTTCAAAAGTCTTATCTAGTAAGTTTCCCATAGGAAGGTATTGGGAATAGAGACATTTTTTTTTTTCAAAATTCCATGTAGGTGTCGTGGTATGGCACCATTTGCTTGTTAGGAAGTCATATGAGTTTATTTTACATGATGGTGTTCATTATGTTATTTTAGTCTTTGAAGCCAGTGACTCCATAGGGACTTGTTTTTTTATTAAATTTGCCACCAGCCTCTACTTATTTGTCCCAGAGTAGTATGTGATATCTCATAGGCAGGGATTTGAAACTATTTTTTTAAGAATTCTGGACTGACTGGTTTCCTGGATGATGAGGTCTTAGCCTATGGGAACTTTACTGTCTGCTGATTTTTATAATAAGTAACGCAAAGAATTGGTAAAGACACCAATTTTGGAGATGGAGAGGAAAGGCTGAAGGGGAGGAGGAGGCCTTTATTTGAAGATAACAATTATTGTGTTGTTATGTTCAAAAGTCTTATCTAGTAAGTTTCCCATAGCTCGCTATCTTTTTTTCCAATTTCTTCATGTACCCACTATCTGACAAATATAATAGAAGTAGCATTATTTACTCACCTAATATTCCAAGAGCTGTTTTACAAATGGTTGGAGACTCATATGTATATTGGGCTTAAAGCCAATGCCTGTAGTGGTGCCATAGGTTTAGATAAAGAACCAGGACTGAAGCAGATTTTGAGAGCTTTTGTGTGATGATAAATTGTGTAGACTTAGGATATCCAGACCTTGTACGTTTTCCAATGCGTAGCTATCATGTGTTGTACTATAGAATCAATACATTTTGTAAAAAAAAAAGTGCTTGTAAAGGGGTATACACTTCTGGGTCAATTAATTCAGTGTTTTCCTGTTTATTGTAAAAAAGTTGGGATTTTTTTGCTATAGTTTTCAATTTTGTTTTATACTTGCACACATTTCATGTTAATGTTGTACTCTCATTTGATTTTGATTGGCTGTGTATAATAATGGAGATTTTATCTAGATTCTTTTACTATATTTTATATGTTATTCTCTTACATTGAAGTTAGATGTACCTCAAATCATTATAGTTACATTGGTAATATGGTGAGATTGCTATAATATCACTGTGTCATTTCCATTATGTTCATCTAATTTCCAATGGAGATGTCTGGTCAGAAGTGGTTTGTTTGGTTCAGTTGCTGGGCCCTCCTTGGATATTGGTGCTTCATGTGAAGTGGAATAACTTAGGGTAGGTCCCTTTAGCTGGATTTGAACAGGGCAATAAAGAGAGATGTAATGCTTATGTTATTGCTCCTCTCTCTCTCAAGGTAAAATTTTGTGGTCTGAGATGGTATCAGGTTTGTTTTGGAGAAATACCACAGACCAATAACCTTGAAAGGTATTGGGAATAAAGAGGTCTGCTTTTTTCAAAATTCTGTGTAGGTCTCATAGTATGGCGCGATTTGCTGGTTAGGAAGTCATCTGATTTGATTTTACTGATGGTGTTCACTGTGTTTTTTTAGTCTTTGAAACCAGTGACTCCACAGGGACTTGGTTTTGGTAAATTTGTCACCAGTCTCTACTTCTGTGTACCAGAGTAGTATGTGATATGTGATAGCCAGGGGTTTGAAACTATTTTTTTAAGAATTCTGTACTGACTGGATGTCCGGATTATGAGGTCCTAGGCTATAGGAACTTTAGTATTTGCTGCTATTTACAATAAGTGACACATAAGATTGGTAAAGACACCAATTTTGGAGATGGAGAGGCAAGGCTGAAGGGGAGGAGGAGGCCTTTATTTGAACATAACAATTCTTGTGTTGTTATGTTCAAAAGTCTTATCTCGTAAGTTTTCCATAGGAAGGTATTGGGAATGGAGACATATTATTTTTTTCAAAATTCCATGTAGGTGTCATGGTATGGCACCATTTGCATGTTAGGAAGTCATATGAATTTATTTTACATGATGGTGTTCATTATGTTATTTTAGTCTTTGAAGCCAGTGACTCCATAGGGACTTGTTTTTTTATTACATTTGCCACCAGTCTCTATTTATTTGTCCCAGAGTAGTATGTGATATCTCATAGGCAGGGATTTTAAACTATTTTTTTAAGAATTCTGGACTGACTGGTTTCCTGGATGATGAGGTCTTAGGCTATTGGAACTTTACTGTCTGCTAATTTTTATAATAAGTAACGCAAAGAATTGGTAAAGACACCAATTTTGGAGATGGAGAGGAAAGGCTGAAGGGGAGGAGGAGGCCTTTATTTGAAGATAACAATTCTTGTGTTGTTATGTTCAAAAGTCTTATCTAGTAAGTTTCCCATAGCTCGCTATCTTTTTTTCCAAAATCTTCATGTACCCACTATCTGACATATACAGTGGAGGAAATAAGTATTTGATCCCTTGCTGATTTTGTAAGTTTGCCCACTGTCAAAGACATGAATAGTCTAGAATTTTTAGGCTAGGTTAATTTTACCAGTGAGAGATAGATTATATAAAAAAAAAATAAGAAAATCACATAGTCAAAATGATATATATTTATTTGCATTGTGCACAGAGAAGTAAGTATTTGATTCCCTACCAACCATTAAGAGTTCAGCCTCCTCCAGACCAGTTACACGCTCCAAATCAACTCGGTGCCTGCATTAGACAACTGTCTTAAATTGTCACCTGTATAAAAGACTCCTGTCCACAGACTCAATTAATCAGTCTGACTCTAACCTCTACAACATGGGCAAGACCAAAGAGCTTTCTAAGGATGTCAGGGACAAGATCATAGACCTGCACAAGGCTGGAATGGGCTACAAAACCATAAGTAAGACGCTGGGTGAGAAGGAGACAACTGTTGGTGCAATAGTAAGAAAATGGAAGACATACAAAATGACTGTCAATCGATATCGATCTGGGGCTCCATGCAAAATCTCACCTCGTGGGGTATCCTTGATCCTGAGGAAGGTGAGAGCTCAGCCGAAAACTACACGGGGGGAACTTGTTAATGATCTCAAGGCAGCTGGGACCACAGTCACCAAGAAAACCATTGGTAACACATTACGCCGTAATGGATTAAAATCCTGCAGTGCCCGCAAGGTCCCCCTGCTCAAGAAGGCACATGTACAGACACGTCTGAAGTTTGCAAATGAACATCTGGATGATTCTGAGAGTGATTGGGAGAAGGTGCTGTGGTCAGATGAGACTAAAATTGAGCTCTTTGGCATTAACTCAACTCGCCGTGTTTGGAGGAAGAGAAATGCTGCCTATGACCCAAAGAACACTGTACCCACTGTCAAGCATGGAGGTGGAAACATTATGTTTTGGGGGTGTTTCTCTGCTAAGGGCACAGGACTACTTCACCGCATCAATGGGAGAATGGATGGAGCCATGTACTGTCAAATCCTGAGTGACAACCTCCTTCCCTCCACCAGGACATTAAAAATGGCTCGTAGCTGGGTCTTCCAGCATGACAATGACCCGAAACATACAGCCAAGGCAACAAAGGAGTGGCTCAAAAAGAAGCACATTAAGGTCATGGAGTGGCCTAGCCAGTCTCCAGACCTTAATCCCATCGAAAACTTATGGAGGGAGCTGAAGATCCGAGTTGCCAAGCGACAGCCTCGAAATCTTAATGATTTACAGATGATCTGCAAAGAGGAGTGGGCCAAAATTCCATCTAACATGTGTGCAAACCTCATCATCAACTACTAAAAATGTCTGACTGCTGTGCTTGCCAACAAGGGTTTTGCCACCAAGTATTAAGTCTTGTTTGCCAAAGGGATCAAATACTTATTTCTCTGTGCACAATGCAAATAAATATATATAATTTTGACAATGTTATTATTTTTTTTTTTTTTTATATAATCTATCTCTCACTGGTAAAATTAACCTAGCCTAAAAATTCTAGACTGTTCATGTCTTTGACAGTGGGCAAACTTACAAAATCAGCAAGGGATCAAATACTTATTTCCTCCACTGTATAATAGAAGTAGCATTATTTACTCACCTAATATTCCAAGAGCTGTTTTACAAATGGTTGGAGACTCATATGTATATTGGGCTTAAAGCCAATGCCTGTAGTGGTGCCATAGGTTTAGATAAAGAACCAGGACTGAAGCAGATTTTCAGAGCTTTTGTGTGATGATAAATTGTGTAGACTTAGGATATCCAGACCTTGTACGTTTTCCAATGCGTAGCTATCATGTGTTGTACTATAGAATCAATACATTTTGGAAAAAAAAGTGCTTGTAAAGGGGTATACACTTCTGGGTGAATTAATTCCGTGTTTTCCTGTTTATTGTAAAAAAGTTGGGATTTTGTGGTATAGTTTTCAATTTTGTTTTATACTTGCACACATTTCATGTTAATGTTGTACTCTCATTTGATTTTGATTGGCTGTGTATAATCATGGAGATTTTATCTAGATTCTTTTACTATATTTTATATGTTATTCTGTTACATTGAAGTTAGATGTACCTCAAATCATTATAGTTACATTGGTAATATGGTGAGATTGCTATCATATCGCTGTGTCATTTCCATTATGTTCATCTAATTTCCAATGGAGATGTCTGGTCAGAAGTGGTTTGTTTGGTTCAGTTGCTGGGCCCTCCTTGGATATTGGTGCTTCATGTGAAGTGGAATAACTTAGGGTAGGTCCCTTTAGCTGGATTTGATCAGGGCAATAAAGAGAGATGTAATGCTTATGTTATTGCTCCTCTCTCTCTCAAGGTAAAATTGTGTGGTCTGAGATGGTATCAGGTTTGTTTTGGAGAAATACCACAGACCAATAACCTTGAAAGGTATTGGGAATAAAGAGTTCTGCTTTTTTCAAAATTCTGTATAGGTGTCATAGTATGGCACCATTTGCTGGTTAGGAAGTCATCTGATTTGATTTTAGTGATGGTGTTCACTGTGTTTTTTTAGTCTTTGAAACCAGTGACTCCACAGGGACTTGGTTTTGGTAAATTTGTCACCAGTCCCTACTTCTGTGTACCAGAGTAGTATGTGATATCTGATAGCCAGGGGTTTGAAACTGTTTTTTTTAAGAATTCTGTACTGACTGGATTTCCGGATTATGAGATCCTAGGCTATAGGAACTTTAGTATTTGCTGCTATTTAAAATAAGTGACACATAAGATTGGTAAAGACACCAATTTTGGAGATGGAGAGGCAAGGCTGAAGGGGAGGAGGAGGCCTTTATTTTAAGATAACAATTCTTGTGTTGTTATGTTCAAAAGTCTTATCTAGTAATTTTCCCATAGGAAGGTATTGGGAATAGAGACACTCTTTTTTATTTTCAAAATTCCATGCAGGTGTCGTGGTATGGCACCATTTGCTTGTTAGAAAGTCATATGAGTTTATTTTACATGATGGTGTTCATTATGTTATTTTAGTCTTTGAAGCCAGTGACTCCATAGGGACTTGTTTTTTTATTAAATTTGCCACCAGTCTCTACTTATTTGTCCCAGAGTAGTATGTGATATCTCATAGGCAGGGATTTGAAACTATTTTTTTAAGAATTCTGGACTGACTGGTTTCCTGGATGATGAGGTCTTAGGCTATGGGAACTTTACTGTCTGCTGATTTTTATAATAAGTAACGCAAAGAATTGGTAAATACACCAATTTTGGAGATGGAGAGGAAAGGCTGAAGGGGAGGAGGAGGCCTTTATTTGAAGATAACAATTTATGTGTTGTTATGTTCAAAAGTCTTATCTAGTAAGTTTCCCATAGCTCGCTATCTTTTTTTCCAAATTCTTCATGTACCCACTATCTGACAAATATAATAGAAGTAGCATTATTTACTCACCTAATATTCCAAGAGCTGTTTTACAAATGGTTGGAGACTCATATGTATATTGGGCTTAAAGCCAATGCCTGTAGTGGTGCCATAGGTTTAGATAAAGAACCAGGACTGAAGCAGATTTTGAGAGCTTTTGTGTGATGATAAATTGTGTAGACTTAGGATATCCAGACCTTGTACGTTTTCCAATGCGTAGCTATCATGTGTTGTACTATAGAATCAATACATTTTGTGAAAATAAAAGTGCTTGTAAAGGGGTATACACTTCTGGGTGAATTAATTCTGTGTTTTTCTGTTTACTGTAAAAAAGTTGGGATTTTTTGGTATAGTTTTCAATTTTGTTTTATACTTGCACACATTTCATGTTAATGTTGTACTCTCAGTTGATTTTGATTGGCTGTGTATAATCATGGAGATTTTATCTAGATTCTTTTACTATATTTTATATGTTATTCTGTTACATTGAAGTTAGATGTACCTCAAATCATTATAGTTACATTGGTAATATGGTGAGATTGCTATCATATCACTGTGTCATTTCCATTATGTTCATCTAATTTCCAATGGAGATGTCTGGTCAGAAGTGGTTTGTTTGGTTCAGTTGCTGGGCCCTCCTTGGATATTGGTGCTTCATGTGAAGTGGAATAACTTAGGGTAGGTCCCTGTAGCTGGATTTGATCAGGGCAATAAAGAGAGATGTAATGCTTATGTTATTGCTCCTCTCTCTCAAGGTAAAATTGTGTGGCCTGAGATGGTATCATGTTTATTTTGGAGAAATACAACAGACCAATAACCTTGAAAGGTATTGGGAATAAAGAGGTCTGCTTTTTTCAAAATTCTGTGTAGGTGTCATGGTATGGCGCCATTTGCTGGTTAGGAAGTCATCTGATTTGATTTTAGTGATGGTGTTCACTGTGTTTTTTTAGTCTTTGAAACCAGTGACTCCACAGGGACTTGGTTTTGGTAAATTTGTCACCAGTCTCTACTTCTGTGTACCAGAGTAGTATGTAATATCTGATAGCCAGGGGTTTGAAACTATTTTTTTAAGAATTCTGTACTGACTGGATTTCCGGATTATGAGGTCCTAGGCTATAGGAACTTTAGTATTTGCTGCTATTTACAATAAGTGACACATAAGATTGGTAAAGACACCAATTTTGGAGATGGAGAGGCAAGGCTGAAGGGGAGGAGGAGGCCTTTATTTGAAGATAACAATTCTTGTGTTGTTATGTTCAAAAGTCTTATCTAGTAAGTTTCCCATAGCTCGCTATCTTTTTTTCCAAATTCTTCATGTACCCACTATCTGACAAATATAATAGAAGTAGCATTATTTACTCACCTAATATTCCAAGAGCTGTTTTACAAATGGTTGGAGACTCATATGTATATTGGGCTTAAAGCCAATGCCTGTAGTGGTGCCATAGGTTTAGATAAAGAACCAGGACTGAAGTAGATTTTGAAAGCTTTTGTGTGATGATAAATTGTGTAGACTTAGGATATCCAGACCTTGTACGTTTTCCAATGCATAGCTATCATGTGTTGTACTATAGAATCAATACATTTTGGAAAAAAAAGTGCTTGTAAAGGGGTATACACTTCTGGGTGAATTAATTCCGTGTTTTCCTGTTTATTGTAAAAAAGTTGGGATTTTGTGGTATAGTTTTCAATTTGTTTTATACTTGCACACATTTCATGTTAATGTTGTACTCTCATTTGATTTTGATTGGCTGTGTATAATCATGGAGATTTTATCTAGATTCTTTTACTATATTTTATATGTTATTCTGTTACATTGAAGTTAGATGTACCTCAAATCATTATAGTTACATTGGTAATATGGTGAGATTGCTATCATATCGCTGTGTCATTTCCATTATGTTCATCTAATTTCCAATGGAGATGTCTGGTCAGAAGTGGTTTGTTTGGTTCAGTTGCTGGGCCCTCCTTGGATATTGGTGCTTCATGTGAAGTGGAATAACTTAGGGTAGGTCCCTTTAGCTGGATTTGATCAGGGCAATAAAGAGAGATGTAATGCTTATGTTATTGCTCCTCTCTCTCTCAAGGTAAAATTGTGTGGTCTGAGATGGTATCAGGTTTGTTTTGGAGAAATACCACAGACCAATAACCTTGAAAGGTATTGGGAATAAAGAGTTCTGCTTTTTTCAAAATTCTGTATAGGTGTCATAGTATGGCACCATTTGCTGGTTAGGAAGTCATCTGATTTGATTTTAGTGATGGTGTTCACTGTGTTTTTTTAGTCTTTGAAACCAGTGACTCCACAGGGACTTGGTTTTGGTAAATTTGTCACCAGTCCCTACTTCTGTGTACCAGAGTAGTATGTGATATCTGATAGCCAGGGGTTTGAAACTGGTTTTTTTAAGAATTCTGTACTGACTGGATTTCCGGATTATGAGGTCCTAGGCTATACGAACTTTAGTATTTGCTGCTATTTACAATAAGTGACACATAAGATTGGTAAAGACACCAATTTTGGAGATGGAGAGGCAAGGCTGAAGGGGAGGAGGAGGCCTTTATTTGAAGATAACAATTCTTGTGTTGTTATGTTCAAAAGTCTTATCTAGTAAGTTTCCCATAGGAAGGTATTGGGAATAGAGGTGTGGTGGTATGGCACCATTTGCTTGTTAGGAAGTCATGTGAGTTTATTTTACATGATGGTGTTCATTATGTTATTTTAGTCTTTGAAGCCAGTGACTCCATAGGGACTTGTTTTTTTATTAAATTTGCCACCAGTCTCTACTTATTTGTTCCAGAGTAGTATGTGATATCTCATAGGCAGGGATTTGAAACTATTTTTTTAAGAATTCTGGACTGACTGGTTTCCTGGATGATGAGGTCTTAGGCTATGGGAACTTTACTGTCTGCTGATTTTTATAATAAGTAACGCAAAGAATTGGTAAAGACACCAATTTTGGAGATGGAGAGGAAAGGCTGAAGGGGAGGAGGAGGCCTTTATTTGAAGATAACAATTCTTGTGTTGTTATGTTCAAAAGTCTTATCTAGTAAGTTTCCCATAGCTCGCTATCTTTTATTCCAAATTCTTCATGTACCCACTATCTGAGAAATATAATAGAAGTAGCATTATTTACTCACCTAATATTCCAAGAGCTGTTTTACAAATGGTTGGAGACTCATATGTATATTGGGCTTAAAGCCAATGCCTGTAGTGGTGCCATAGGTTTAGATAAAGAACCAGGACTGAAGCAGATTTTCAGAGCTTTTGTGTGATGATAAATTGTGTAGACTTAGGATATCCAGACCTTGTACGTTTTCCAATGCGTAGCTATCATGTGTTGTACTATAGAATCAATACATTTTGGAAAAAAAAGTGCTTGTAAAGGGGTATACACTTCTGGGTGAATTAATTCTGTGTTTTCCTGTTTATTGTAAAAAAGTTGGGATTTTTTGGTATAGTTTTCAATTTTGTTTTATACTTGCACACATTTCATGTTAATGTTGTACTCTCATTTGATTTTGATTGGCTGTGTATAATCATGGAGATTTTATCTAGATTATTTTACTATATTTTATATGTTATTCTGTTACATTGAAGTTAGATGTACCTCAAATCATTATAGTTACATTGGTAATATGGTGAGATTGCTATCATATCACTGTGTCATTTCCATTATGTTCATCTAATTTCCAATGGAGATATCTGGTCAGAAGTGGTTTGTTTGGTTCAGTTGCTGGGCCCTCCTTGGATATTGGTGCTTCATGTGAAGTGGAATTACTTAGGGTAGGTCCCTTTTGCTGGATTTGGTCAGGGCAATAAAGAGAGATGTAATGCTTATGTTATTGCTCCTCTCTCTCAAGGTAAAATTGTGTGGTCTGAGATGGTATCATGTTTGTTTTGGAGAAATACCACAGACCAATAACCTTGAAAGGTATTGGGAATAAAGAGGTCTGCTTTTTTCAAAATTCTGTGTAGGTGTCATAGTATGGCGCCATTTGCTGGTTAGGAAGTCATCTGATTTTATTTTAGTGATGGTGTTCACTGTTTTTTTTTTTAGTCTTTGAAACCAGTGACTCCACAGGGACTTGGTTTTGGTAAATTTGTCACCAGTCTCTACTTCTGTGTACCAGAGTAGTATGTGATATCTGATAGCCAGGGGTTTGAAACTATTTTTTTAAGAATTCTGTACTGACTGGATTTCCGGATTATGAGGTCCTAGGCTTTAGGAACTTTAGTATTTGCTGCTATTTACAATAAGTGACACATAAGATTGGTAAAGACACCAATTTTGGAGATGGAGAGGCAAGGCTGAAGGGGAGGAGGAGGCCTTTATTTGAACATAACAATTCTTGTGTTGTTATGTTCAAAAGTCTTATCTAGTAAGTTTCCCATAGGAAGGTATTGGGAATAGAGACATATTTTTTTTTCAAAATTCCTTGTAGGTGTCGTGGTATGGCACCATTTGCTTGTTAGGAAGTCATATGAGTTTATTTTACATGATGGTGTTCATTATGTTATTTTAGTCTTTGAAGCCAGTGACTCCATAGGGACTTGTTTTTTGATTACATTTGCCACCAGTCTCTACTTATTTGTCCCAGAGTAGTATGTGATATCTCATAGGCAGGGATTTGAAACTATTTTTTTAAGAATTCTGGACTGACTGGTTTCCTGGATGATGAGGTCTTAGGCTATGGGAACTTTACTGTCTGCTGATTTTTATAATAAGTAACGCAAAGAATTGGTAAAGACACCAATTTTGGAGATGGAGAGGAAAGGCTGAAGGGGAGGAGGAGGCCTTTATTTGAAGATAACAATTCTTGTGTTGTTATGTTCAAAAGTCTTATCTAGTAAGTTTCCCATAGCTCGCTATCTTTTTTTCCAAATTCTTCATGTACCCACTATCTGACAAATATAATAGAAGTAGCATTATTTACTCACCTAATATTCCAAGAGCTGTTTTACAAATGGTTGGAGACTCATATGTATATTGGGCTTAAAGCCAATGCCTGTAGTGGTGCCATAGGTTTAGATAAAGAACCAGGACTGAAGCAGATTTTGAGAGCTTTTGTGTGATGATAAATTGTGTAGACTTAGGATATCCAGACCTTGTACGTTTTCCAATGCGTAGCTATCATGTGTTGTACTATAGAATCAATACATTTTGTAAAAAAAAAAGTGCTTGTAAAGGTGTATACAGTTCTGGGTGAATTAATTCAGTGTTTTCCTGTTTATTGTAAAAAAGTTGGGATTTTTTTGGTATAGTTTTCAATTTTGTTTTATACTTGCACACATTTCATGTTAATGTTGTACTCTCATTTGATTTTGATTGGCTGTGTATAATAATGGAGATTTTATCTAGATTATTTTACTATATTTTATATGTTATTCTGTTACATTGAAGTTAGATGTACCTCAAATCATTATAGTTACATTGGTAATATGGTGAGATTGCTATCATATCACTGTGTCATTTCCATTATGTTCATCTAATTTCCAATGGAGATGTCTGGTCAGAAGTGGTTTGTTTGGTTCAGTTGCTGGGCCCTCCTTGGATATTGGTGCTTCATGTGAAGTGGAATAACTTAGGGTAGGTCCCTTTAGCTGGATTTGATCAGGGCAATAAAGAGAGATGTAATGCTTATGTTATTGCTCCTCTCTCTCTCAAGGTAAAATTGTGTGGTCTGAGATGGTATCAGGTTTGTTTTGGAGAAATACCACAGACCAATAACCTTGAAAGGTATTGGGAATAAAGAGTTCTGCTTTTTTCAAAATTCTGTGTAGGTGTCATAGTATGGCACCATTTGCTGGTTAGGAAGTCATCTGATTTGATTTTAGTGATGGTGTTCACTGTGTTTTTTTAGTCTTTGAAACCAGTGACTCCACAGGGACTTGGTTTCGGTAAATTTGTCACCAGTCTCTACTTCGGTGTACCAGAGTAGTATGTGATATCTGATAGCCAGGGGTTTGAAACAATTTTTTTAAGAATTCTGTACTGACTGGATTTCCTGATTATGAGGTCCTAGGCTATAGGAACTTTAGTATTTGCTGCTATTTACAATAAGTGACACATAAGATTGGTAAAGACACCAATTTTGGAGATGGAGAGGCAAGGCTAAAGGGGAGGAGGAGGCCTTTATTTGAAGATAACAATTCTTGTGTTGTTATGTTCAAAAGTCTTATCTAGTAAGTTTCCCATAGGAAGGTATTGGGAATAGAGACATATTTTTTTTTTCAAAATTCCATGTAGGTGTCGTGGTATGGCACCATTTGCTTGTTAGGAAGTCATATGAGTTTATTTTACATGATGGTGTTCATTATGTTATTTTAGTCTTTGAAGCCAGTGACTCTATAGGGACTTGTTTTTAGATTACATTTGCCACCAGTCTCTACTTATTTGTCCCAGAGTAGTATGTGATATCTCATAGGCAGGGATTGGAAACTATTTTTTTAAGAATTCTGGACTGACTGGTTTCCTGGATGATGAGGTCTTAGGCTATGGGAACTTTACTGTCTGCTGATTTTTATAATAAGTAACGCAAAGAATTGGTAAGGACACCAATTTTGGAGATGGAGAGGAAAGGCTGAAGGGGAGGAGGAGGCCTTTATTTGAAGATAGCAATTCTTGTGTTGTTATGTTCAAAAGTCTTATCTAGTAAGTTTCCCATAGCTCGCTATCTTTTTTTCTAAATTCTTCATGTACCCACTATCTGACAAATATAATAGAAGTTGCATTATTTACTCACCTAATATACCAAGAGCTGTTTTACAAATGGTTGGAGACTCATATGTATATTGGGCTTAAAGCCAATGCCTGTAGTTGTGCCATAGGTTTAGATAAAGAACCAGGACTGAAGCAGATTTTGAGAGCTTTTGTGTGATGATAAATTGTGTAGACTTTGGATATCCAGACCTTGTACGTTTTCCAATGCGTAGCTATCATGTGTTGTACTATAGAATCAATACATTTTGTAAAAAAAAAGTGCTTGTAAAGGGGTATACACTTCTGGGTGAATTAATTCTGTGTTTTCCTGTTTATTGTAAAAAAGTTGGACATTTTTTGGTATAGTTTTCAATTTTGTTTTATACTTGCACACATTTCATGTTAATGTTGTACTCTCATTTGATTTTGATTGGCTGTGCATAATCATGGAGATTTTATCTAGATTCTTTTACTATATTTTATATGTTATTCTGTTACATTGAAGTTAGATGTACCTCAAATCATTATAGTTACATTGGTAATATGGTGAGATTGCTATCATATCACTGTGTCATTTCCATTATGTTCATATAATTTCCAATGGAGATGTCTGGTCAGAAGTGGTTTGTTTGGTTCAGTTGCTGGGCCCTCCTTGGATATTGGTGCTTCATGTGAAGTGGAATTACTTAGGGTAGGTCCCTTTTGCTGGATTTGGTCAGGGCAATAAAGAGAGATGTAATGCTTATGTTATTGCTCCTCTCTCTCAAGGTAAAATTGTGTGGTCTGAGATGGTATCATGTTTGTTTTGGAGAAATACCACAGACCAATAACCTTAAAAGGTATTGGGAATAAAGAGGTCTGCTTTTTTCAAAATTCTGTGTAGGTGTCATAGTATGGCGCCATTTGCTGGTTAGGAAGTCATCTGATTTGATTTTAGTGATGGTGTTCACTGTTTTTTTTTTTAGTCTTTGAAACCAGTGACTCCACAGGGACTTGGTTTTGGTAAATTTGTCACCAGTCTCTACTTCTGTGTACCAGAGTAGTATGTGATATCTGATAGCCAGGGGTTTGAAACTATTTTTTTAAGAATTCTGTACTGACTGGATTTCCGGATTATGAGGTCCTAGGCTATAGGAACTTTAGTATTTGCTGCTATTTACAATAAGTGACACATAAGATTGGTAAAGACACCAATTTTGGAGATGGAGAGGCAAGGCTGAAGGGGAGGAGGAGGCCTTTATTTGAACATAACAATTCTTGTGTTGTTATGTTCAAAAGTCTTATCTAGTAAGTTTCCCATAGGAAGGTATTGGGAATAGAGACATATTTTTTTTTCAAAATTCCATGTAGGTGTCGTGGTATGGCACCATTTGCATGTTAGGAAGTCATATGAGTTTATTTTACATGATGGTGTTCATTATGTTATTTTAGTCTTTGAAGCCAGTGACTCCATAGGGACTTGTTTTTTGATTACATTTGCCACCAGTCTCTACTTATTTGTCCCAGAGTAGTATGTGATATCTCATAGGCAGGGATTTGAAACTATTTTTTTAAGAATTCTGGACTGACTGGTTTCCTGGATGATGAGGTCTTAGGCTATGGGAACTTTACTGTCTGCTGATTTTTATAATAAGTAACGCAAAGAATTGGTAAAGACACCGATTTTGGAGAAGGAGAGGAAAGGCTGAAGGGGAGGAGGAGGCCTTTATTTGAAGATAACAATTCTTGTGTTGTTATGTTCAAAAGTCTTATCTAGTAAGTTTCCCATAGCTCGCTATCTTTTTTTCCAAATTCTTCATGTACCCACTATCTGACAAATATAATAGAAGTAGCATTATTTACTCACCTAATATTCCAAGAGCTGTTTTACAAATGGTTGGAGACTCATATGTATATTGGGCTTAAAGCCAATGCCTGTAGTGGTGCCATAGGTTTAGATAAAGAACCAGGACTGAAGCAGATTTTGAGAGCTTTTGTGTGATGATAAATTGTGTAGACTTAGGATATCCAGACCTTGTACGTTTTCCAATGCGTAGCTATCATGTGTTGTACTATAGAATCAATACATTTTGTAAAAAAAAAAAGTGCTTGTAAAGGGGTATACACTTCTGGGTGAATAAATTCAGTGTTTTCCTGTTTATTGTAAAAAAGTTGGGATTTTTTTGGTATAGTTTTCAATTTTGTTTTATACTTGCACACATTTCATGTTAATGTTGTACTCTCATTTGATTTTGATTGGCTGTGTATAATAATGGAGATTTTATCTAGATTCTTTTACTATATTTTATATGTTATTCTGTTACATTGAAGTTAGATGTACCTCAAATCATTATAGTTACATTGGTAATATGGTGAGATTGCTATCATATCACTGTGTCATTTCCATTATGTTCATCTAATTTCCAATGGAGATGTCTGGTCAGAAGTGGTTTGTTTGGTTCAGTTGCTGGGCCCTCCTTGGATATTGGTGCTTCATGTGAAGTGGAATTACTTAGGGTAGGTCCCTTTTGCTGGATTTGGTCAGGGCAATAAAGAGAGATGTAATGCTTATGTTATTGCTCCTATCTCTCAAGGAAAAATTGTGTGGTCTGAGATGGTATCATGTTTGTTTTGGAGAAATACCACAGACCAATAACCTTAAAAGGTATTGGGAATAAAGAGGTCTGCTTTTTTCAAAATTCTGTGTAGGTGTCATAGTATGGCGCCATTTGCTGGTTAGGAAGTCATCTGATTTTATTTTAGTGATGGTGTTCACTGTGTTTTTTTTAGTCTTTGAAACCAGTGACTCCACAGGGACTTGGTTTTGGTAAATTTGTCACCAGTCTCTACTTCTGTGTACCAGAGTAGTATGTGATATCTGATAGCCAGGGGTTTGAAACTATTTTTTTAAGAATTCTGTACTGACTGGATTTCCGGATTATGAGGTCCTAGGCTATAGGAACTTTAGTATTTGCTGCTATTTACAATAAGTGACACATAAGATTGGTAAAGACACCAATTTTGGAGATGGAGAGGCAAGGCTGAAGGGGAGGAGGAGGCCTTTATTTGAAGATAACAATTCTTGTGTTGTTATGTTCAAAAGTCTTATCTAGTAAGTTTCCCATAGGAAGGTATTGGGAATAGAGACATATTTTTTTTTCAAAATTCCATGTAGGTGTCGTGGTATGGCACCATTTGCTTGTTAGGAAGTCATATGAGTTTATTTTACAGGATGGTGTTCATTATGTTATTTTAGTCTTTGAAGCCAGTGACTCTATAGGGACTTGTTTTTTGATTAAATTTGCCAACAGTCTCTACTTATTTGTCCCAGAGTAGTATGTGATATCTCATAGGCAGGGATTTGAAACTATTTTTTTAAGAATTCTGCACTGACTGGTTTCCTGGATGATGAGGTCTTAGGCTATGGGAACTTTACTGTCTGCTGACTTTTATAATAAGTAACGCAAAGAATTGGTAAAGACACCAATTTTGGAGATGGAGAGGAAAGGCTGAAGGGGAGGAGGAGGCCTTTATTTGAAGATAACAATTCTTGTGTTGTTATGTTCAAAAGTCTTATCTAGTAAGTTTCCCATAGCTCGCTATCTTTTTTTCCAAATTCTTCATGTACCCACTATCTGACAAATATAATAGAAGTAGCATTATTTACTCACCTAATATTCCAAGAGCTGTTTTACAAATGGTTGGAGACTCATATGTATATTGGGCTTAAAGCCATTGCCTGTAGTGGTGCCATAGGTTTAGATAAAGAACCAGGACTGAAGCAGATTTTGAAAGCTTTTGTGTGATGATAAATTGTGTAGACTTAGGATATCCACACCTTGTACGTTTTCCAATGTGTAGCTATCATGTGTTGTACTATAGAATCAATACATTTTGTAAAAAAAAAGTGCTTGTAAAGGGGTATACACTTCTGGGTGAATTAATTCTGTGTTTTCCTGTTTACTGTAAAAAAGTTGGGATTTTTTTGCTATAGTTTTCAATTTTGTTTTATACCTGCACACATTTCATGTTAATGTTGTACTCTCATTTGATTTTGATTGGCTGTGTATAATCATGGAGATTTTATCTAGATTATTTTACTATATTTTATATGTTATTCTGTTACATTGAAGTTAGATGTACCTCAAATCATTATAGTTACATTGGTAATATGGTGAGATTGCTATCATATCACTGTGTCATGTCCATTATGTTCATCTAATTTCCAATGGAGATGTCTGGTCAGAAGTGGTTTGTTTGGTTCAGTTGCTGGGCCCTCCTTGGATATTGGTGCTTCATGTGAAGTGGAATAACTTAGGGTAGGTCCCTTTAGCTAGATTTGGTCAGGGCAATAAAGAGAGATGTAATGCTTATGTTATTGCTCCTCTCTCTCAAGGTAAAATTGTGTGGTCTGAGATGGTATCATGTTTGTTTTGGAGAAATACCACAGACCAATAACCTTGAAAGGTATTGGGAATAAAGAGGTCTGCTTTTTTCAAAATTCTGTGTAGGTGTCATAGTATGGCGCCATTTGCTGGTTAGGAAGTCACCTGATTTGATTTTAGTGATGGTGTTCACTGTGTTTTTTTAGTCTTTGAAACCAGTGACTCCACAGGGACTTGGTTTTGGTAAATTTGTCACCAGTCTCTACTTCTGTGTACCAGAGTAGTATGTGATATCTGATAGCCAGGGGTTTGAAACTATTTTTTTAAGAATTCTGTACTGACTGGATTTCCGGATTATGAGGTCCTAGGCTATAGGAACTTTAGTATTTGCTGCTATTTACAATAAGTGACACATAAGATTGGTAAATACACCAATTTTGGAGATGGAGAGGCAAGGCTGAAGGGGAGGTGGAGGCCTTTATTTGAAGATAACAATTCTTGTGTTGTTATGTTCAAAAGTCTTATCTAGTAAGTTTCCCATAGGAAGGTATTGGGAATAGAGACATATTTTTTTTTCAAAATTCCATGTAGGTGTCGTGGTATGGCACCATTTGCTTGTTAGGAAGTCATATGAGTTTATTTTACATGATGGTGTTCATTATGTTATTTTAGTCTTTGAAGCCAGTGACTCTATAGGGACTTGTTTTTTGATTAAATTTGCCACCAGTCTCTACTTATTTGTCCCAGAGTAGTATGTGATATCTCATAGGCAGGGATTTGAAACTATTTTTTTAAGAATTCTGGACTGACTGGTTTCCTGGATGATGAGGTCTTAGGCTATGGGAACTTTACTGTCTGCTGATTTTTATAATAAGTAACGCAAAGAATTGGTAAAGACACCAATTTTGGAGATGGAGAGGAAAGGCTGAAGGGGAGGAGGAGGCCTTTATTTGAAGATAGCAATTCTTGTGTTGTTATGTTCAAAAGTCTTATCTAGTAAGTTTCCCATAGCTCGCTATTTTTTTTTCTAAATTCTTCATGTACCCACTATCTGACAAATATAATAGAAGTAGCATTATTTACTCACCTAATATACCAAGAGCTGTTTTACAAATGGTTGGAGACTCATATGTATATTGGGCTTAAAGCCAATGCCTGTAGTGGTGCCATATGTTTCGATAAAGAACCAGGACTGAAGCAGATTTTGAGAGCTTTTGTGTGATGATAAATTGTGTAGACTTTGGATATCCAGACCTTGTACGTTTTCCAATGCGTAGCTATCATGTGTTGTACTATAGAATCAATACATTTTGTAAAAAAAAAAGTGCTTGTAAAGGGGTATACACTTCTGGGTGAATTAATTCTGTGTTTTCCTGTTTATTGTAAAAAAGTTGGACATTTTTTGGTATAGTTTTCAATTTTGTTTTATACTTGCACACATTTCATGTTAATGTTGTACTCTCATTTGATTTTGATTGGCTGTGTATAATCATGGAGATTTTATCTAGATTCTTTTACTATATTTTATATGTTATTCTGTTACATTGAAGTTAGATGTACCTCAAATCATTATAGTTACATTGGTAATATGGTGAGATTGCTATCATATCACTGTGTCATTTCCATTATGTTCATCTAATTTCCAATGGAGATGTCTGGTCAGAAGTGGTTTGTTTGGTTCAGTAGCTGGGCCCTCCTTGGATATTGGTGCTTCATGTGAAGTGGAATAACTTAGGGTAGGTCCCTTTAGCTGGATTTGGTCAGGGCAATAAAGAGAGATGTAATGCTTATGTTATTGCTCCTCTCTCTCTCAAGGTAAAAATGTGTGGTCTGAGATGGTATCATGTTTGTTTTGGAGAAATACCACAGACCAATAACCTTGAAAGGTATTGGGAATAAAGAGGTCTGCTTTTTTCAAAATTCTGTGTAGGTGTCATAGTATGGCGCCATTTGCTGGTTAGGAAGTCACCTGATTTGATTTTAGTGATGGTGTTCACTGTGTTTTTTTAGTCTTTGAAACCAGTGACTCCACAGGGACTTGGTTTTGGTAAATTTGTCACCAGTCTCTACTTCTGTGTACCAGAGTAGTATGTGATATCTGATAGCCAGGGGTTTGAAACTATTTTTTTAAGAATTCTGTACTGACTGGATTTCCGCATTATGAGGTCCTAGGCTATAGGAACTTTAGTATTTGCTGCTATTTACAATAAGTGACACATAAGATTGGTAAAGACACCAATTTTGGAGATGGAGAGGAAAGGCTGAAGGGGAGGAGGAGGCCTTTATTTGAAGATAACAATTCTTGTGTTGTTATGTTCAAAAGTCTTATCTAGTAAGTTTCCCATAGGAAGGAATTGGGAATAGAGACATATTTATTTTTCAGAATTCCATGTAGGTGTCGTGGTATGGCACCATTTGCTTGTTAGGAAGTCATATGAGTTTATTTTACATGATGGTGTTCATTATGTTATTTTAGTCTTTGAAGCCAGTGACTCCATAGGGACTTGTTTTTTGATTAAATTTGCCACCAGTCTCTACTTATTTGTCCCAGAGTAGTATGTGATATCTCATAGGCAGGGATTTGAAACTATTTTTTTTAAGAATTCTGGACTGACTGGTTTCCTGGATGATGAGGTCTTAGGCTATGGGAACTTTACTGTCTGCTGATTTTTATAATAAGTAACGCAAAGAATTGGTAAAGACACCAATTTTGGAGATGGAGAGGAAAGGCTGAAGGGGAGGAGGAGGCCTTTATTTGAAGATAACAATTCTTGTGTTGTTATGTTCAAAAGTCTTATCTAGTAAGTTTCCCATAGGAAGGAATTGGGAATAGAGACATATTTATTTTTCAGAATTCCATGTAGGTGTCGTGGTATGGCACCATTTGCTTGTTAGGAAGTCATATGAGTTTATTTTACATGATGGTGTTCATTATGTTATTTTAGTCTTTGAAGCCAGTGACTCCATAGGGACTTGTTTTTTGATTAAATTTGCCACCAGTCTCTACTTATTTGTCCCAGAGTAGTATGTGATATCTCATAGGCAGGGATTTGAAACTATTTTTTTTAAGAATTCTGGACTGACTGGTTTCCTGGATGATGAGGTCTTAGGCTATGGGAACTTTACTGTCTGCTGATTTTTATAATAAGTAACGCAAAGAATTGGTAAAGACACCAATTTTGGAGATGGAGAGGAAAGGCTGAAGGGGAGGAGGAGGCCTTTATTTGAAGATAAAAATTCTTGTGTTGTTATGTTCAAAAGTCTTATCTAGTAAGTTTCCCATAGCTCGCTATCTTTTTTTCCAAATTCTTCATGTACCCACTATCTGACAAATATAATAGAAGTAGCATTATTTACTCACCTAATATACCAAGAGCTGTTTTACAAATGGTTGGAGACTCATATGTATATTGGGCTTAAAGCCAATGCCTGTAGTGGTGCCATATGTTTAGATAAAGAACCAGGACTGAAGCAGATTTAGAGAGCTTTTATGTGATGATAAATTGTGTAGACTTAGGATATCCAGACCTTGTACGTTTTCCAATGCATAGCCATCATGTGTTGTACTATAGAATCAATACATTTTGTAAAAAAAAAAGTGCTTGTAAAGGGGTATACACTTCTGGGTGAATTAATTCTGTGTTTTCCTGTTTACTGTAAAAAGTTGGGATTTTTTTGGTATAGTTTTCAATTTTGTTTTATACTTGCACACATTTCATGTTAATGTTGTACTCTCATTTGATTTTGATTGGCTGTGTATAATCATGGAGATTTTATCTAGATTCTTTTACTATATTTTATATGTTATTCTGTTACATTGAAGTTAGATGTACCTCAAATCATTATAGTTACATTGGTAATATGGTGAGATTGCTATCATATCACTGTGTCATTTCCATTATGTTCATCTAATTTCCAATGGAGATGTCTGGTCAGAAGTGGTTTGTTTGGTTCAGTAGCTGGGCCCTCCTTGGATATTGGTGCTTCATGTGAAGTGGAATAACTTAGGGTAGGTCCCTTTAGCTGGATTTGGTCAGGGCAATAAAGAGAGATGTAATGCTTATGTTATTGCTCCTCTCTCTCTCAAGGTAAAAATGTGTGGTCTGAGATGGTATCATGTTTGTTTTGGAGAAATACCACAGACCAATAACCTTGAAAGGTATTGGGAATAAAGAGGTCTGCTTTTTTCAAAATTCTGTGTAGGTGTCATAGTATGGCGCCATTTGCTGGTTAGGAAGTCACCTGATTTGATTTTAGTGATGGTGTTCACTGTGTTTTTTTAGTCTTTGAAACCAGTGACTCCACAGGGACTTGGTTTTGGTAAATTTGTCACCAGTCTCTACTTCTGTGTACCAGAGTAGTATGTGATATCTGATAGCCAGGGGTTTGAAACTATTTTTTTAAGAATTCTGTACTGACTGGATTTCCGCATTATGAGGTCCTAGGCTATAGGAACTTTAGTATTTGCTGCTATTTACAATAAGTGACACATAAGATTGGTAAAGACACCAATTTTGGAGATGGAGAGGAAAGGCTGAAGGGGAGGAGGAGGCCTTTATTTGAAGATAACAATTCTTGTGTTGTTATGTTCAAAAGTCTTATCTAGTAAGTTTCCCATAGGAAGGAATTGGGAATAGAGACATATTTATTTTTCAGAATTCCATGTAGGTGTCGTGGTATGGCACCATTTGCTTGTTAGGAAGTCATATGAGTTTATTTTACATGATGGTGTTCATTATGTTATTTTAGTCTTTGAAGCCAGTGACTCCATAGGGACTTGTTTTTTGATTAAATTTGCCACCAGTCTCTACTTATTTGTCCCAGAGTAGTATGTGATATCTCATAGGCAGGGATTTGAAACTATTTTTTTTAAGAATTCTGGACTGACTGGTTTCCTGGATGATGAGGTCTTAGGCTATGGGAACTTTACTGTCTGCTGATTTTTATAATAAGTAACGCAAAGAATTGGTAAAGACACCAATTTTGGAGATGGAGAGGAAAGGCTGAAGGGGAGGAGGAGGCCTTTATTTGAAGATAACAATTCTTGTGTTGTTATGTTCAAAAGTCTTATCTAGTAAGTTTCCCATAGGAAGGAATTGGGAATAGAGACATATTTATTTTTCAGAATTCCATGTAGGTGTCGTGGTATGGCACCATTTGCTTGTTAGGAAGTCATATGAGTTTATTTTACATGATGGTGTTCATTATGTTATTTTAGTCTTTGAAGCCAGTGACTCCATAGGGACTTGTTTTTTGATTAAATTTGCCACCAGTCTCTACTTATTTGTCCCAGAGTAGTATGTGATATCTCATAGGCAGGGATTTGAAACTATTTTTTTTAAGAATTCTGGACTGACTGGTTTCCTGGATGATGAGGTCTTAGGCTATGGGAACTTTACTGTCTGCTGATTTTTATAATAAGTAACGCAAAGAATTGGTAAAGACACCAATTTTGGAGATGGAGAGGAAAGGCTGAAGGGGAGGAGGAGGCCTTTATTTGAAGATAAAAATTCTTGTGTTGTTATGTTCAAAAGTCTTATCTAGTAAGTTTCCCATAGCTCGCTATCTTTTTTTCCAAATTCTTCATGTACCCACTATCTGACAAATATAATAGAAGTAGCATTATTTACTCACCTAATATACCAAGAGCTGTTTTACAAATGGTTGGAGACTCATATGTATATTGGGCTTAAAGCCAATGCCTGTAGTGGTGCCATATGTTTAGATAAAGAACCAGGACTGAAGCAGATTTAGAGAGCTTTTATGTGATGATAAATTGTGTAGACTTAGGATATCCAGACCTTGTACGTTTTCCAATGCATAGCCATCATGTGTTGTACTATAGAATCAATACATTTTGTAAAAAAAAAAGTGCTTGTAAAGGGGTATACACTTCTGGGTGAATTAATTCTGTGTTTTCCTGTTTACTGTAAAAAGTTGGGATTTTTTTGGTATAGTTTTCAATTTTGTTTTATACTTGCACACATTTCATGTTAATGTTGTACTCTCATTTGATTTTGATTGGCTGTGTATAATCATGGAGATTTTATCAAGATTATTTTACTATATTTTATATGTTATTCTGTTACATTGAAGTTAGATGTACCTCAAATCATTATAGTTACATTGGTAATATGGTGAGATTGCTATCATATCACTGTGTCATTTCCATTATGTTCATCTAATTTCCAATGGAGATGTCTGGTCAGAAGTGGTTTGTTTGGTTCAGTTGCTGGGCCCTCCTTGGATATTGGTGCTTCATGTGAAGTGGAATAACTTAGGGTAGGTCCCTTTAGCTGGATTTGGTCAGGGCAATAAAGAGAGATGTAATGCTTATGTTATTGCTCCTCTCTCTCTCAAGGTAAAATTGTGTGGTCTGAGATGGTATCATGTTTGTTTTGGAGAAATACCACAGACCAATAACCTTAAAAGGTATTGGGAATAAAGAGGTCTGCTTTTTTCAAAATTCTGTGTAGGTGTCATAGTATGGCACCATTTGCTGGTTAGGAAGTCACCTGATTTGATTTTAGTGATGGTGTTCACTGTGTTTTTTTAGTCTTTGAAACCAGTGACTCCACAGGGACTTGGTTTTGGTAAATTTGTCACCAGTCTCTACTTCTGTGTACCAGAGTAGTATGTGATATCTGATAGCCAGGGGTTTGAAACTATTTTTTTTAAGAATTCTGTACTGACTGGATTTCCGCATTATGAGGTCCTAGGCTATAGGAACTTTAGTATTTGCTGCTATTTACAATAAGTGACACATAAGATTGGTAAAGACACCAATTTTGTAGATGGAGAGGAAAGGCTGAAGGGGAGGAGGAGGCCTTTATTTGAAGATAACAATTCTTGTGTTATGTTCAAAAGTCTTATCTAGTAAGTTTCCCATAGGAAGGTATTGGGAATAGAGACATATTTTTTTTTCAAAATTCCATGTAGGTGTCGTGGTATGGCACCATTTGCTTGTTAGGAAGTCATATGAGTTTATTTTACATGATGGTGTTCATTATGTTATTTTAGTCTTTGAAGCCAGTGACTCCATAGGGACTTGTTTTTTGATTAAATTTGCCACCAGTCTCTACTTATTTGTCCCAGAGTAGTATGTGATATCTCATAGGCAGGGATTTGAAACTATTTTTTTAAGAATTCTGGACTGACTGGTTTCCTGCATGATGAGGTCTTAGGCTATGGGAACTTTACTGTCTGCTGATTTTTATAATAAGTAACGCAAAGAATTGGTAAAGACACCAATTTTGGAGATGGAGAGGAAAGGCTGAAGGGGAGGAGGAGGCCTTTATTTGAAGATAACAATTCTTGTGTTGTTATGTTCAAAAGTCTTATCTAGTAAGTTTCCCATAGCTCGCTATCTTTTTTTCCAAATTCTTCATGTACCCACTATCTGACAAATATAATAGAAGTAGCATTATTTACTCACCTAATATTCCAAGAGCTGTTTTACAAATGGTTGGAGACTCATATGTATATTGGACTTAAAGCCAATGCCTGTAGTGGGGCCAAAGGTTTAGATAAAGAACCAGGACTGAAGCAGATTTGGAGAGCTTTTGTGTGATGATAAATTGTGTAGACTTAGGATATCCAGACCTTGTACGTTTTCCAATGCGTAGCTATCATGTGTTGTACTATAGAATCAATACATTTTGTAAAAAAAAAAGTGCTTGTAAAGGGGTATACACTTCTGGGTGAATTAATTCTGTGTTTTCCTGTTTATTGTAAAAAAGTTGGAAATTTTTTGGTATAGTTTTCAATTTTGTTTTATACTTGCACACATTTCATGTTAATGTTGTACTCTCATTTGATTTTGATTGGCTGTGTATAATCATGGAGATTTTATCTAGATTATTTTACTATATTTTATATGTTATTCTGTTACATTGAAGTTAGATGTACCTCAAATCATTATAGTTACATTGGTAATATGGTGAGATTGCTATCATATCACTGTGTCATTTCCATTATGTTCATCTAATTTCCAATGGAGATGTCTGGTCAGAAGTGGTTTGTTTGGTTCAGTTGCTGGGCCCTCCTTGGATATTGGTGCTTCATGTGAAGTGGAATAACTTAGGGTAGGTCCCTTTAGCTGGATTTGGTCAGGGCAATAAAGAGAGATGTAATGCTTATGTTATTGCTCCTCTCTCTCTCAAGGTAAAAATGTGTGGTCTGAGATGGTATCATGTTTGTTTTGGAGAAATACCACAGACCAATAACCTTGAAAGGTATTGGGAATAAAGAGGTCTGCTTTTTTCAAAATTCTGTGTAGGTGTCATAGTATGGCGCCATTTGCTGGTTAGGAAGTCACCTGATTTGATTTTAGTGATGGTGTTCACTGTGTTTTTTTAGTCTTTGAAACCAGTGACTCCACAGGGACTTGGTTTTGGTAAATTTGTCACCAGTCTCTACTTCTGTGTACCAGAGTAGTATGTGATATCTGATAGCCAGGGGTTTGAAACTATTTTTTTAAGAATTCTGTACTGACTGGATTTCCGCATTATGAGGTCCTAGGTTATAGGAACTTTAGTATTTGCTGCTATTTACAATAAGTGACACATAAGATTGGTAAAGACACCAATTTTGGAGATGGAGAGGAAAGGCTGAAGGGGAGGAGGAGGCCTTTATTTGAAGATAACAATTCTTGTGTTGTTATGTTCAAAAGTCTTATCTAGTAAGTTTCCCATAGGAAGGAATTGGGAATAGAGACATATTTATTTTTCAGAATTCCATGTAGGTGTTGTGGTATGGCACCATTTGCTTGTTAGGAAGTCATATGAGTTTATTTTACATGATGGTGTTCATTATGTTATTTTAGTCTTTGAAGCCAGTGACTCCATAGGGACTTGTTTTTTGATTAAATTTGCCACCAGTCTCTACTTATTTGTCCCAGAGTAGTATGTGATATCTCATAGGCAGGGATTTGAAACTATTTTTTTTAAGAATTCTGGACTGACTGGTTTCCTGGATGATGAGGTCTTAGGCTATGGGAACTTTACTGTCTGCTGATTTTTATAATAAGTAACGCAAAGAATTGGTAAAGACACCAATTTTGGAGATGGAGAGGAAAGGCTGAAGGGGAGGAGGAGGCCTTTATTTGAAGATAAAAATTCTTGTGTTGTTATGTTCAAAAGTCTTATCTAGTAAGTTTCCCATAGCTCGCTATCTTTTTTTCCAAATTCTTCATGTACCCACTATCTGACAAATATAATAGAAGTAGCATTATTTACTCACCTAATATACCAAGAGCTGTTTTACAAATGGTTGGAGACTCATATGTATATTGGGCTTAAAGCCAATGCCTGTAGTGGTGCCATATGTTTAGATAAAGAACCAGGACTGAAGCAGATTTAGAGAGCTTTTATGTGATGATAAATTGTGTAGACTTAGGATATCCAGACCTTGTACGTTTTCCAATGCATAGCCATCATGTGTTGTACTATAGAATCAATACATTTTGTAAAAAAAAAAGTGCTTGTAAAGGGGTATACACTTCTGGGTGAATTAATTCTGTGTTTTCCTGTTTACTGTAAAAAGTTGGGATTTTTTTGGTATAGTTTTCAATTTTGTTTTATACTTGCACACATTTCATGTTAATGTTGTACTCTCATTTGATTTTGATTGGCTGTGTATAATCATGGAGATTTTATCAAGATTATTTTACTATATTTTATATGTTATTCTGTTACATTGAAGTTAGATGTACCTCAAATCATTATAGTTACATTGGTAATATGGTGAGATTGCTATCATATCACTGTGTCATTTCCATTATGTTCATCTAATTTCCAATGGAGATGTCTGGTCAGAAGTGGTTTGTTTGGTTCAGTTGCTGGGCCCTCCTTGGATATTGGTGCTTCATGTGAAGTGGAATAACTTAGGGTAGGTCCCTTTAGCTGGATTTGGTCAGGGCAATAAAGAGAGATGTAATGCTTATGTTATTGCTCCTCTCTCTCTCAAGGTAAAATTGTGTGGTCTGAGATGGTATCATGTTTGTTTTGGAGAAATACCACAGACCAATAACCTTAAAAGGTATTGGGAATAAAGAGGTCTGCTTTTTTCAAAATTCTGTGTAGGTGTCATAGTATGGCACCATTTGCTGGTTAGGAAGTCACCTGATTTGATTTTAGTGATGGTGTTCACTGTGTTTTTTTAGTCTTTGAAACCAGTGACTCCACAGGGACTTGGTTTTGGTAAATTTGTCACCAGTCTCTACTTCTGTGTACCAGAGTAGTATGTGATATCTGATAGCCAGGGGTTTGAAACTATTTTTTTTAAGAATTCTGTACTGACTGGATTTCCGCATTATGAGGTCCTAGGCTATAGGAACTTTAGTATTTGCTGCTATTTACAATAAGTGACACATAAGATTGGTAAAGACACCAATTTTGTAGATGGAGAGGAAAGGCTGAAGGGGAGGAGGAGGCCTTTATTTGAAGATAACAATTCTTGTGTTATGTTCAAAAGTCTTATCTAGTAAGTTTCCCATAGGAAGGTATTGGGAATAGAGACATATTTTTTTTTCAAAATTCCATGTAGGTGTCGTGGTATGGCACCATTTGCTTGTTAGGAAGTCATATGAGTTTATTTTACATGATGGTGTTCATTATGTTATTTTAGTCTTTGAAGCCAGTGACTCCATAGGGACTTGTTTTTTGATTAAATTTGCCACCAGTCTCTACTTATTTGTCCCAGAGTAGTATGTGATATCTCATAGGCAGGGATTTGAAACTATTTTTTTAAGAATTCTGGACTGACTGGTTTCCTGCATGATGAGGTCTTAGGCTATGGGAACTTTACTGTCTGCTGATTTTTATAATAAGTAACGCAAAGAATTGGTAAAGACACCAATTTTGGAGATGGAGAGGAAAGGCTGAAGGGGAGGAGGAGGCCTTTATTTGAAGATAACAATTCTTGTGTTGTTATGTTCAAAAGTCTTATCTAGTAAGTTTCCCATAGCTCGCTATCTTTTTTTCCAAATTCTTCATGTACCCACTATCTGACAAATATAATAGAAGTAGCATTATTTACTCACCTAATATTCCAAGAGCTGTTTTACAAATGGTTGGAGACTCATATGTATATTGGACTTAAAGCCAATGCCTGTAGTGGGGCCAAAGGTTTAGATAAAGAACCAGGACTGAAGCAGATTTGGAGAGCTTTTGTGTGATGATAAATTGTGTAGACTTAGGATATCCAGACCTTGTACGTTTTCCAATGCGTAGCTATCATGTGTTGTACTATAGAATCAATACATTTTGTAAAAAAAAAAGTGCTTGTAAAGGGGTATACACTTCTGGGTGAATTAATTCTGTGTTTTCCTGTTTATTGTAAAAAAGTTGGAAATTTTTTGGTATAGTTTTCAATTTTGTTTTATACTTGCACACATTTCATGTTAATGTTGTACTCTCATTTGATTTTGATTGGCTGTGTATAATCATGGAGATTTTATCTAGATTCTTTTACTATATTTTATATGTTATTCTGTTACATTGAAGTTAGATGTACCTCAAATCATTATAGTTACATTGGTAATATGGTGAGATTGCTATCATATCACTGTGTCATTTCCATTATGTTCATCTAATTTCCAATGGAGATGTCTGGTCAGAAGTGGTTTGTTTGGTTCAGTTGCTGGGCCCTCCTTGGATATTGGTGCTTCATGTGAAGTGGAATAACTTAGGGTAGGTCCCTTTAGCTGGATTTGGTCAGGGCAATAAAGAGAGATGTAATGCTTATGTTATTGCTCCTCTCTCTCTCAAGGTAAAAATGTGTGGTCTGAGATGGTATCATGTTTGTTTTGGAGAAATACCACAGACCAATAACCTTGAAAGGTATTGGGAATAAAGAGGTCTGCTTTTTTCAAAATTCTGTGTAGGTGTCATAGTATGGCGCCATTTGCTGGTTAGGAAGTCACCTGATTTGATTTTAGTGATGGTGTTCACTGTGTTTTTTTAGTCTTTGAAACCAGTGACTCCACAGGGACTTGGTTTTGGTAAATTTGTCACCAGTCTCTACTTCTGTGTACCAGAGTAGTATGTGATATCTGATAGCCAGGGGTTTGAAACTATTTTTTTAAGAATTCTGTACTGACTGGATTTCCGCATTATGAGGTCCTAGGCTATAGGAACTTTAGTATTTGCTGCTATTTACAATAAGTGACACATAAGATTGGTAAAGACACCAATTTTGGAGATGGAGAGGAAAGGCTGAAGGGGAGGAGGAGGCCTTTATTTGAAGATAACAATTCTTGTGTTGTTATGTTCAAAAGTCTTATCTAGTAAGTTTCCCATAGGAAGGAATTGGGAATAGAGACATATTTATTTTTCAGAATTCCATGTAGGTGTTGTGGTATGGCACCATTTGCTTGTTAGGAAGTCATATGAGTTTATTTTACATGATGGTGTTCATTATGTTATTTTAGTCTTTGAAGCCAGTGACTCCATAGGGACTTGTTTTTTGATTAAATTTGCCACCAGTCTCTACTTATTTGTCCCAGAGTAGTATGTGATATCTCATAGGCAGGGATTTGAAACTATTTTTTTTAAGAATTCTGGACTGACTGGTTTCCTGGATGATGAGGTCTTAGGCTATGGGAACTTTACTGTCTGCTGATTTTTATAATAAGTAACGCAAAGAATTGGTAAAGACACCAATTTTGGAGATGGAGAGGAAAGGCTGAAGGGGAGGAGGAGGCCTTTATTTGAAGATAAAAATTCTTGTGTTGTTATGTTCAAAAGTCTTATCTAGTAAGTTTCCCATAGCTCGCTATCTTTTTTTCCAAATTCTTCATGTACCCACTATCTGACAAATATAATAGAAGTAGCATTATTTACTCACCTAATATACCAAGAGCTGTTTTACAAATGGTTGGAGACTCATATGTATATTGGGCTTAAAGCCAATGCCTGTAGTGGTGCCATATGTTTAGATAAAGAACCAGGACTGAAGCAGATTTAGAGAGCTTTTATGTGATGATAAATTGTGTAGACTTAGGATATCCAGACCTTGTACGTTTTCCAATGCATAGCCATCATGTGTTGTACTATAGAATCAATACATTTTGTAAAAAAAAAAGTGCTTGTAAAGGGGTATACACTTCTGGGTGAATTAATTCTGTGTTTTCCTGTTTACTGTAAAAAGTTGGGATTTTTTTGGTATAGTTTTCAATTTTGTTTTATACTTGCACACATTTCATGTTAATGTTGTACTCTCATTTGATTTTGATTGGCTGTGTATAATCATGGAGATTTTATCAAGATTATTTTACTATATTTTATATGTTATTCTGTTACATTGAAGTTAGATGTACCTCAAATCATTATAGTTACATTGGTAATATGGTGAGATTGCTATCATATCACTGTGTCATTTCCATTATGTTCATCTAATTTCCAATGGAGATGTCTGGTCAGAAGTGGTTTGTTTGGTTCAGTTGCTGGGCCCTCCTTGGATATTGGTGCTTCATGTGAAGTGGAATAACTTAGGGTAGGTCCCTTTAGCTGGATTTGGTCAGGGCAATAAAGAGAGATGTAATGCTTATGTTATTGCTCCTCTCTCTCTCAAGGTAAAATTGTGTGGTCTGAGATGGTATCATGTTTGTTTTGGAGAAATACCACAGACCAATAACCTTAAAAGGTATTGGGAATAAAGAGGTCTGCTTTTTTCAAAATTCTGTGTAGGTGTCATAGTATGGCACCATTTGCTGGTTAGGAAGTCACCTGATTTGATTTTAGTGATGGTGTTCACTGTGTTTTTTTAGTCTTTGAAACCAGTGACTCCACAGGGACTTGGTTTTGGTAAATTTGTCACCAGTCTCTACTTCTGTGTACCAGAGTAGTATGTGATATCTGATAGCCAGGGGTTTGAAACTATTTTTTTAAGAATTCTGTACTGACTGGATTTCCGCATTATGAGGTCCTAGGCTATAGGAACTTTAGTATTTGCTGCTATTTGCAATAAGTGACACATAAGATTGGTAAAGACACCAATTTTGTAGATGGAGAGGAAAGGCTGAAGGGGAGGAGGAGGCCTTTATTTGAAGATAACAATTCTTGTGTTATGTTCAAAAGTCTTATCTAGTAAGTTTCCCATAGGAAGGTATTGGGAATAGAGACATATTTTTTTTTCAAAATTCCATGTAGGTGTCGTGGTATGGCACCATTTGCTTGTTAGGAAGTCATATGAGTTTATTTTACATGATGGTGTTCATTATGTTATTTTAGTCTTTGAAGCCAGTGACTCCATAGGGACTTGTTTTTTGATTAAATTTGCCACCAGTCTCTACTTATTTGTCCCAGAGTAGTATGTGATATCTCATAGGCAGGGATTTGAAACTATTTTTTTAAGAATTCTGGACTGACTGGTTTCCTGGATGATGAGGTCTTAGGCTATGGGAACTTTACTGTCTGCTGATTTTTATAATAAGTAACGCAAAGAATTGGTAAAGACACCAATTTTGGAGATGGAGAGGAAAGGCTGAAGGGGAGGAGGAGGCCTTTATTTGAAGATAACAATTCTTGTGTTGTTATGTTCAAAAGTCTTATCTAGTAAGTTTCCCATAGCTCGCTATCTTTTTTTCCAAATTCTTCATGTACCCACTATCTGACAAATATAATAGAAGTAGCATTATTTACTCACCTAATATTCCAAGAGCTGTTTTACAAATGGTTGGAGACTCATATGTATATTGGACTTAAAGCCAATGCCTGTAGTGGGGCCAAAGGTTTAGATAAAGAACCAGGACTGAAGCAGATTTGGAGAGCTTTTGTGTGATGATAAATTGTGTAGACTTAGGATATCCAGACCTTGTACGTTTTCCAATGCGTAGCTATCATGTGTTGTACTATAGAATCAATACATTTTGTAAAAAAAAAAGTGCTTGTAAAGGGGTATACACTTCTGGGTGAATTAATTCTGTGTTTTCCTGTTTATTGTAAAAAAGTTGGAAATTTTTTGGTATAGTTTTCAATTTTGTTTTATACTTGCACACATTTCATGTTAATGTTGTACTCTCATTTGATTTTGATTGGCTGTGTATAATCATGGAGATTTTATCTAGATTATTTTACTATATTTTATATGTTATTCTGTTACATTGAAGTTAGATGTACCTCAAATCATTATAGTTACATTGGTAATATGGTGAGATTGCTATCATATCACTGTGTCATTTCCATTATGTTCATCTAATTTCCAATGGAGATGTCTGGTCAGAAGTGGTTTGTTTGGTTCAGTTGCTGGGCCTTCCTTGGATATTGGTGCTTCATGTGAAGTGGAATAACTTAGGGTAGGTCCCTTTAGCTGGATTTGGTCAGGGCAATAAAGAGAGATGTAATGCTTATGTTATTGCTCCTCTCTCTCTCTCAAGGTAAAATTGTGTGGTCTGAGATGGTATCAAGTTTGTTTTGGAGAAATACCACAGACCAATAACCTTGAAAGGTATTGGGAATAAAGAGGTCTGCTTTTTTCAAAATTCTGTGTAGGTGTCATAGTATGGCGCCATTTGCTGGTTAGGAAGTCACCTGATTTGATTTTAGTGATGGTGTTCACTGTGTTTTTTTAGTCTTTGAAACCAGTGACTCCACAGGGACTTGGTTTTGGTAAATTTGTCACCAGTCTCTACTTCTGTGTACCAGAGTAGTATGTGATAGCTGATAGCCAGGGGTTTGAAACTATTTTTTTAAGAATTCTGTACTGACTGGATTTCCGCATTATGAGGTCCTAGGCTATAGGAACTTTAGTATTTGCTGCTATTTACAATAAGTGACACATAAGATTGGTAAAGACACCGATTTTGTAGATGGAGAGGAAAGGCTGAAGGGGAGGAGGAGGCCTTTATTTGAAGATAACAATTCTTGTGTTATGTTCAAAAGTCTTATCTAGTAAGTTTCCCATAGGAAGGTATTGGGAATAGAGACATTTTTTTTTTTTCAAAATTCCATGTAGGTGTCGTGGTATGGCACCATTTGCTTGTTAGGAAGTCATATGAGTTTATTTTACATGATGGTGTTCATTATGTTATTTTAGTCTTTGAAGCCAGTGACTCCATAGGGACTTGTTTTTTGATTAAATTTGCCACCAGTCTCTACTTATTTGTCCCAGAGTAGTATGTGATATCTCATAGGCAGGGATTTGAAACTATTTTTTTAAGAATTCTGGACTGACTGGTTTCCTGGATGATGAGGTCTTAGGCTATGGGAACTTTACTGTCTGCTGATTTTTATAATAAGTAACGCAAAGAATTGGTAAAGACACCAATTTTGGAGATGGAGAGGAAAGGCTGAAGGGGAGGAGGAGGCCTTTATTTGAAGATAACAATTCTTGTGTTGTTATGTTCAAAAGTCTTATCTAGTAAGTTTCCCATAGCTCGCTATCTTTTTTTCCAAATTCTTCATGTACCCACTATCTGACAAATATAATAAAAGTAGCATTATTTACTCACCTAATATACCAAGAGCTGTTTTACAAATGGTTGGAGACTCATATGTATATTGGACTTAAAGCCAATGCCTGTAGTGGTGCCATAGGTTTAGATAAAGAACCAGGACTGAAGCAGACTTTGAGAGCTTTTGTGTGATGATAAATTGTGTAGACTTAGGATATCCAGACCTTGTACGTTTTCCAATGCGTAGCTATCATTTGTTGTACTATAGAATCAATACATTTTGTAAAAAAAAAAAGTGCTTGTAAAGGGGTATACACTTCTGGGTGAATTAATTCTGTGTTTTCCTGTTTATTGTAAAAAAGTTGGAAATTTTTTGGTATAGTTTTCAATTTTGTTTTATACTTGCACACATTTCATGTTAATGTTGTACTCTCATTTGATTTTGATTGGCTGTGTATAATCATGGAGATTTTATCTAGATTATTTTACTATATTTTATATGTTATTCTGTTACATTGAAGTTAGATGTACCTCAAATCATTATAGTTACATTGGTAATATGGTGAGATTGCTATCATATCACTGTGTCATTTCTATTATGTTCATCTAATTTCCAATGGAGATGTCTGGTCAGAAGTGGTTTGTTTGGTTCAGTTGCTGGGCCCTCCTTGGATATTGGTGCTTCATGTGAAGTGGATTAACTTAGGGTATGTCCCTTTAGCTGGATTTGGTCAGGGCAATAAAGAGAGATGTAATGCCTATGTTATTGCTCCTCTCTCTCAAGGTAAAATTGTGTGGTCTGAGATGGTATCATGTTTGTTTTGGAGAAATACCACAGACCAATAACCTTGAAAGGTATTGGGAATAAAGAGGTCTGCTTTTTTCAAAATTCTGTGTAGGTGTCATAGTATAGCGCCATTTGCTGGTTAGGAAGTCACCTGATTTGATTTTAGTGATGGTGTTCACTGTGTTTTTTTAGTCTTTGAAACCAGTGACTCCACAGGGACTTGGTTTTGGTAAATTTGTCACCAGTCTCTACTTCTGTGTACCAGAGTAGTATGTGATATCTGATAGCCAGGGGTTTGAAACAATTTTTTTAAGAATTCTGTACTGACTGGATTTCCGCATTATGAGGTCCTAGGCTATAGGAACTTTAGTATTTGCTGCTATTTTCAATAAGTGACACATAAGATTGGTAAAGACACCAATTTTGGAGATGGAGAGGAAAGGCTGAAGGGGAGGAGGAGGCCTTTATTTGAAGATAACAATTCTTGTGTTGTTATGTTCAAAAGTCTTATCTAGTAAGTTTCCCATAGCTCGCTATCTTTTTTTCCAAATTCTTCATGTACCCACTATCTGACAAATATAATAGAAGTAGCATTATTTACTCACCTAATATACCAAGAGCTGTTTTACAAATGGTTGGAGACTCATATGTATATTGGGCTTAAAGCCAATGCCTGTAGTGGTGCCATAGGTTTAGATAAAGAACCAGGACTGAAGCAGATTTAGAGAGCTTTTATGTGATGATAAATTGTGTAGACTTAGGATATCCAGACCTTGTACGTTTTCCAATGCGTAGCCATCATGTGTTGTACTATAGAATCAATACATTTTGTAAAAAAAAAAGTGCTTGTAAAGGGGTATACACTTCTGGGTGAATTAATTCTGTGTTTTCCTGTTTACTGTAAAAAAGTTGGGATTTTTTTGGTATAGTTTTCAATTTTGTTTTATACTTGCACACATTTCATGTTAATGTTGTACTCTCATTTGATTTTGATTGGCTGTGTATAATCATGGAGATTTTATCTAGATTATTTTACTATATTTTATATGTTATTCTGTTACATTGAAGTTAGATGTACCTCAAATCATTATAGTTACATTGGTAATATGGTGAGATTGCTATCATATCACTATGTCATTTCCATTATGTTCATCTAATTTCCAATGGAGATGTCTGGTCAGAAGTGGTTTGTTTGGTTCAGTTGCTGGGCCCTCCTTGGATATTGGTGCTTCATGTGAAGTGGAATAACTTAGGGTAGGTCCCTTTAGCTGGATTTGGTCAGGGCAATAAAGAGAGATGTAATGCTTATGTTATTGCTCCTCTCTCTCTCTCAAGGTAAAATTGTGTGGTCTGAGATGGTATCATGTTTGTTTTGGAGAAATACCACAGACCAATAACCTTGAAAGGTATTGGGAATAAAGAGGTCTGCTTTTTTCAAAATTCTGTGTAGGTGTCATAGTATGGCGCCATTTGCTGGTTAGGAAGTCACCTGATTTGATTTTAGTGATGGTGTTCACTGTGTTTTTTTAGTCTTTGAAACCAGTGACTCCACAGGGACTTGGTTTTGGTAAATTTGTCACCAGTCTCTACTTCTGTGTACCAGAGTAGTATGTGATATCTGATAGCCAGGGGTTTGAAACTATTTTTTTAAGAATTCTGTACTGACTGGATTTCCGGATTATGAGGTCCTAGGCTATAGGAACTTTAGTATTTGCTGCTATTTACAATAAGTGACACATAAGATTGGTAAATACACCAATTTTGGAGATGGAGAGGCAAGGCTGAAGGGGAGGAGGAGGCCTTTATTTGAAGATAACAATTCTTGTGTTGTTATGTTCAAAAGTCTTATCTAGTAAGTTTCCCATAGGAAGGAATTGGGAATAGAGACATATTTTTTTTTCAAAATTCCATGTAGGTGTCGTGGTATGGCACCATTTGCTTGTTAGGAAGTCATATGAGTTTATTTTACATGATGGTGTTCATTATGTTATTTTAGTCTTTGAAGCCAGTGACTCTATAGGGACTTGTTTTTTGATTAAATTTGCACCAGTCTCTACTTATTTGTCCCAGAGTAGTATGTGATATCTCATAGGCAGGGATTTGAAACTATTTTTTTAAGAATTCTGGACTGACTGGTTTCCTGGATGATGAGGTCTTAGGCTATGGGAACTTTACTGTCTGCTGATTTTTATAATAAGTAACGCAAAGAATTGGTAAAGACACCAATTTTGGAGATGGAGAGGAAAGGCTGAAGGGGAGGAGGAGGCCTTTATTTGAAGATAGCAATTCTTGTGTTGTTATGTTCAAAAGTCTTATCTAGTAAGTTTCCCATAGCTCGCTATCTTTTTTTCTAAATTCTTCATGTACCCACTATCTGACAAATATAATAGAAGTAGCATTATTTACTCACCTAATATACCAAGAGCTGTTTTACAAATGGTTGGAGACTCATATGTATATTGGGCTTAAAGCCAATGCCTGTAGTGGTGCCATATGTTTCGATAAAGAACCAGGACTGAAGCAGATTTTGAGAGCTTTTGTGTGATGAAAAATTGTGTAGACTTTGGATATCCAGACCTTGTACGTTTTCCAATGCGTAGCTATCATGTGTTGTACTATAGAATCAATACATTTTGTAAAAAAAAAAGTGCTTGTAAAGGGGTATACACTTCTGGGTGAATTAATTCTGTGTTTTCCTGTTTACTGTAAAAAAGTTGGGATTTTTTTGGTATAGTTTTCAATTTTGTTTTATACTTGCACACATTTCATGTTAATGTTGTACTCTCATTTGATTTTGATTGGCTGTGTATAATCATGGAGATTTTATCTAGATTATTTTACTATATTTTATATGTTATTCTGTTACATTGAAGTTAGATGTACCTCAAATCATTATAGTTACATTGGTAATATGGTGAGATTGCTATCATATCACTATGTCATTTCCATTATGTTCATCTAATTTCCAATGGAGATGTCTGGTCAGAAGTGGTTTGTTTGGTTCAGTTGCTGGGCCCTCCTTGGATATTGGTGCTTCATGTGAAGTGGAATAACTTAGGGTAGGTCCCTTTAGCTGGATTTGGTCAGGGCAATAAAGAGAGATGTAATGCTTATGTTATTGCTCCTCTCTCTCTCTCAAGGTAAAATTGTGTGGTCTGAGATGGTATCATGTTTGTTTTGGAGAAATACCACAGACCAATAACCTTGAAAGGTATTGGGAATAAAGAGGTCTGCTTTTTTCAAAATTCTGTGTAGGTGTCATAGTATGGCGCCATTTGCTGGTTAGGAAGTCACCTGATTTGATTTTAGTGATGGTGTTCACTGTGTTTTTTTAGTCTTTGAAACCAGTGACTCCACAGGGACTTGGTTTTGGTAAATTTGTCACCAGTCTCTACTTCTGTGTACCAGAGTAGTATGTGATATCTGATAGCCAGGGGTTTGAAACTATTTTTTTAAGAATTCTGTACTGACTGGATTTCCGGATTATGAGGTCCTAGGCTATAGGAACTTTAGTATTTGCTGCTATTTACAATAAGTGACACATAAGATTGGTAAATACACCAATTTTGGAGATGGAGAGGCAAGGCTGAAGGGGAGGAGGAGGCCTTTATTTGAAGATAACAATTCTTGTGTTGTTATGTTCAAAAGTCTTATCTAGTAAGTTTCCCATAGGAAGGAATTGGGAATAGAGACATATTTTTTTTTCAAAATTCCATGTAGGTGTCGTGGTATGGCACCATTTGCTTGTTAGGAAGTCATATGAGTTTATTTTACATGATGGTGTTCATTATGTTATTTTAGTCTTTGAAGCCAGTGACTCTATAGGGACTTGTTTTTTGATTAAATTTGCACCAGTCTCTACTTATTTGTCCCAGAGTAGTATGTGATATCTCATAGGCAGGGATTTGAAACTATTTTTTTAAGAATTCTGGACTGACTGGTTTCCTGGATGATGAGGTCTTAGGCTATGGGAACTTTACTGTCTGCTGATTTTTATAATAAGTAACGCAAAGAATTGGTAAAGACACCAATTTTGGAGATGGAGAGGAAAGGCTGAAGGGGAGGAGGAGGCCTTTATTTGAAGATAGCAATTCTTGTGTTGTTATGTTCAAAAGTCTTATCTAGTAAGTTTCCCATAGCTCGCTATCTTTTTTTCTAAATTCTTCATGTACCCACTATCTGACAAATATAATAGAAGTAGCATTATTTACTCACCTAATATACCAAGAGCTGTTTTACAAATGGTTGGAGACTCATATGTATATTGGGCTTAAAGCCAATGCCTGTAGTGGTGCCATATGTTTCGATAAAGAACCAGGACTGAAGCAGATTTTGAGAGCTTTTGTGTGATGAAAAATTGTGTAGACTTTGGATATCCAGACCTTGTACGTTTTCCAATGCGTAGCTATCATGTGTTGTACTATAGAATCAATACATTTTGTAAAAAAAAAAGTGCTTGTAAAGGGGTATACACTTCTGGGTGAATTAATTCTGTGTTTTCCTGTTTATTGTAAAAAAGTTGGAAATTTTTTGGTATAGTTTTCAATTTTGTTTTATACTTGCACACATTTCATGTTAATGTTGTACTCTCATTTGATTTTGATTGGCTGTGTATAATCATGGAGATTTTATCTAGATTATTTTACTATATTTTATATGTTATTCTGTTACATTGAAGTTAGATGTACCTCAAATCATTATAGTTACATTGGTAATATGGTGAGATTGCTATCATATCACTGTGTCATTTCCATTATGTTCATCTAATTTCCAATGGAGATGTCTGGTCAGAAGTGGTTTGTTTGGTTCAGTTGCTGGGCCCTCCTTGGATATTGGTGCTTCATGTGAAGTGGAATAACTTAGGGTAGGTCCCTTTAGCTGGATTTGGTCAGGGCAATAAAGAGAGATGTAATGCTTATGTTATTGCTCCTCTCTCTCTCAAGGTAAAAATGTGTGGTCTGAGATGGTATCATGTTTGTTTTGGAGAAATACCACAGACCAATAACCTTGAAAGGTATTGGGAATAAAGAGGTCTGCTTTTTTCAAAATTCTGTGTAGGTGTCATAGTATGGCGCCATTTGCTGGTTAGGAAGTCACCTGATTTGATTTTAGTGATGGTGTTCACTGTGTTTTTTTAGTCTTTGAAACCAGTGACTCCACAGGGACTTGGTTTTGGTAAATTTGTCACCAGTCTCTACTTCTGTGTACCAGAGTAGTATGTGATATCTGATAGCCAGGGGTTTGAAACTATTTTTTTAAGAATTCTGTACTGACTGGATTTCCGCATTATGAGGTCCTAGGCTATAGGAACTTTAGTATTTGCTGCTATTTACAATAAGTGACACATAAGATTGGTAAAGACACCAATTTTGGAGATGGAGAGGAAAGGCTGAAGGGGAGGAGGAGGCCTTTATTTGAAGATAACAATTCTTGTGTTGTTATGTTCAAAAGTCTTATCTAGTAAGTTTCCCATAGGAAGGAATTGGGAATAGAGACATATTTATTTTTCAGAATTCCATGTAGGTGTTGTGGTATGGCACCATTTGCTTGTTAGGAAGTCATATGAGTTTATTTTACATGATGGTGTTCATTATGTTATTTTAGTCTTTGAAGCCAGTGACTCCATAGGGACTTGTTTTTTGATTAAATTTGCCACCAGTCTCTACTTATTTGTCCCAGAGTAGTATGTGATATCTCATAGGCAGGGATTTGAAACTATTTTTTTTAAGAATTCTGGACTGACTGGTTTCCTGGATGATGAGGTCTTAGGCTATGGGAACTTTACTGTCTGCTGATTTTTATAATAAGTAACGCAAAGAATTGGTAAAGACACCAATTTTGGAGATGGAGAAGAAAGGCTGAAGGGGAGGAGGAGGCCTTTATTTGAAGATAAAAATTCTTGTGTTGTTATGTTCAAAAGTCTTATCTAGTAAGTTTCCCATAGCTCGCTATCTTTTTTTCCAAATTCTTCATGTACCCACTATCTGACAAATATAATAGAAGTAGCATTATTTACTCACCTAATATACCAAGAGCTGTTTTACAAATGGTTGGAGACTCATATGTATATTGGGCTTAAAGCCAATGCCTGTAGTGGTGCCATATGTTTAGATAAAGAACCAGGACTGAAGCAGATTTAGAGAGCTTTTATGTGATGATAAATTGTGTAGACTTAGGATATCCAGACCTTGTACGTTTTCCAATGCATAGCCATCATGTGTTGTACTATAGAATCAATACATTTTGTAAAAAAAAAAGTGCTTGTAAAGGGGTATACACTTCTGGGTGAATTAATTCTGTGTTTTCCTGTTTACTGTAAAAAGTTGGGATTTTTTTGGTATAGTTTTCAATTTTGTTTTATACTTGCACACATTTCATGTTAATGTTGTACTCTCATTTGATTTTGATTGGCTGTGTATAATCATGGAGATTTTATCAAGATTATTTTACTATATTTTATATGTTATTCTGTTACATTGAAGTTAGATGTACCTCAAATCATTATAGTTACATTGGTAATATGGTGAGATTGCTATCATATCACTGTGTCATTTCCATTATGTTCATCTAATTTCCAATGGAGATGTCTGGTCAGAAGTGGTTTGTTTGGTTCAGTTGCTGGGCCCTCCTTGGATATTGGTGCTTCATGTGAAGTGGAATAACTTAGGGTAGGTCCCTTTAGCTGGATTTGGTCAGGGCAATAAAGAGAGATGTAATGCTTATGTTATTGCTCCTCTCTCTCTCAAGGTAAAATTGTGTGGTCTGAGATGGTATCATGTTTGTTTTGGAGAAATACCACAGACCAATAACCTTAAAAGGTATTGGGAATAAAGAGGTCTGCTTTTTTCAAAATTCTGTGTAGGTGTCATAGTATGGCACCATTTGCTGGTTAGGAAGTCACCTGATTTGATTTTAGTGATGGTGTTCACTGTGTTTTTTTAGTCTTTGAAACCAGTGACTCCACAGGGACTTGGTTTTGGTAAATTTGTCACCAGTCTCTACTTCTGTGTACCAGAGTAGTATGTGATATCTGATAGCCAGGGGTTTGAAACTATTTTTTTAAGAATTCTGTACTGACTGGATTTCCGCATTATGAGGTCCTAGGCTATAGGAACTTTAGTATTTGCTGCTATTTACAATAAGTGACACATAAGATTGGTAAAGACACCAATTTTGTAGATGGAGAGGAAAGGCTGAAGGGGAGGAGGAGGCCTTTATTTGAAGATAACAATTCTTGTGTTATGTTCAAAAGTCTTATCTAGTAAGTTTCCCATAGGAAGGTATTGGGAATAGAGACATATTTTTTTTTCAAAATTCCATGTAGGTGTCGTGGTATGGCACCATTTGCTTGTTAGGAAGTCGTATGAGTTTATTTTACATGATGGTGTTCATTATGTTATTTTAGTCTTTGAAGCCAGTGACTCCATAGGGACTTGTTTTTTGATTAAATTTGCCACCAGTCTCTACTTATTTGTCCCAGAGTAGTATGTGATATCTCATAGGCAGGGATTTGAAACTATTTTTTTAAGAATTCTGGACTGACTGGTTTCCTGGATGATGAGGTCTTAGGCTATGGGAACTTTACTGTCTGCTGATTTTTATAATAAGTAACGCAAAGAATTGGTAAAGACACCAATTTTGGAGATGGAGAGGAAAGGCTGAAGGGGAGGAGGAGGCCTTTATTTGAAGATAACAATTCTTGTGTTGTTATGTTCAAAAGTCTTATCTAGTAAGTTTCCCATAGCTCGCTATCTTTTTTTCCAAATTCTTCATGTACCCACTATCTGACAAATATAATAAAAGTAGCATTATTTACTCACCTAATATACCAAGAGCTGTTTTACAAATGGTTGGAGACTCATATGTATATTGGACTTAAAGCCAATGCCTGTAGTGGTGCCATAGGTTTAGATAAAGAACCAGGACTGAAGCAGACTTTGAGAGCTTTTGTGTGATGATAAATTGTGTAGACTTAGGATATCCAGACCTTGTACGTTTTCCAATGCGTAGCTATCATTTGTTGTACTATAGAATCAATACATTTTGTAAAAAAAAAAAGTGCTTGTAAAGGGGTATACACTTCTGGGTGAATTAATTCTGTGTTTTCCTGTTTATTGTAAAAAAGTTGGAAATTTTTTGGTATAGTTTTCAATTTTGTTTGTATAATCATGGAGATTTTATCTAGATTATTTTACTATATTTTATATGTTATTCTGTTACATTGAAGTTAGATGTACCTCAAATCATTATAGTTACATTGGTAATATGGTGAGATTGCTATCATATCACTGTGTCATTTCTATTATGTTCATCTAATTTCCAATGGAGATGTCTGGTCAGAAGTGGTTTGTTTGGTTCAGTTGCTGGGCCCTCCTTGGATATTGGTGCTTCATGTGAAGTGGAATAACTTAGGGTAGGTCCCTTTAGCTGGATTTGGTCAGGGCAATAAAGAGAGATGTAATGCCTATGTTATTGCTCCTCTCTCTCAAGGTAAAATTGTGTGGTCTGAGATGGTATCATGTTTGTTTTGGAGAAATACCACAGACCAATAACCTTGAAAGGTATTGGGAATAAAGAGGTCTGCTTTTTTCAAAATTCTGTGTAGGTGTCTTAGTATAGCGCCATTTGCTGGTTAGGAAGTCACCTGATTTGATTTTAGTGATGGTGTTCACTGTGTTTTTTTAGTCTTTGAAACCAGTGACTCCACAGGGACTTGGTTTTGGTAAATTTGTCACCAGTCTCTACTTCTGTGTACCAGAGTAGTATGTGATATCTGATAGCCAGGGGTTTGAACAATTTTTTTAAGAATTCTGTACTGACTGGATTTCCGCATTATGAGGTCCTAGGCTATAGGAACTTTAGTATTTGCTGCTATTTTCAATAAGTGACACATAAGATTGGTAAAGACACCAATTTTGGAGATGGAGAGGAAAGGCTGAAGGGGAGGAGGAGGCCTTTATTTGAAGATAACAATTCTTGTGTTATGTTCAAAAGTCTTATCTAGTAAGTTTCCCATAGGAAGGTATTGGGAATAGAGACATATTTTTTTTTCAAAATTCCATGTAGGTGTCGTGGTATGGCACCATTTGCTTGTTAGGAAGTCATATGAGTTTATTTTTCATGATGGTGTTCATTATGTTATTTTAGTCTTTGAAGCCAGTGACTACATAGGGACTTGTTTTTTGATTAAATTTGCCACCAGTCTCTACTTATTTGTCCCAGAGTAGTATGTGATATCTCATAGGCAGGGATTTGAAACTATTTTTTTAAGAATTCTGGACTGACTGGTTTCCTGGATGATGAGGTCTTAGGCTATGGGAACTTTACTGTCTGCTGATTTTTATAATAAGTAACGCAAAGAATTGGTAAAGACACCAATTTTGGAGATGGAGAGGAAAGGCTGAAGGGGAGGAGGAGGCCTTTATTTGAAGATAACAATTCTTGTGTTGTTATGTTCAAAAGTCTTATCTAGTAAGTTTCCCATAGCTCGCTATCTTTTTTTCCAAATTCTTCATGTACCCACTATCTGACAAATATAATAGAAGTAGCATTATTTACTCACCTAATATACCAAGAGCTGTTTTACAAATGGTTGGAGACTCATATGTATATTGGGCTTAAAGCCAATGCCTGTAGTGGTGCCATAGGTTTAGATAAAGAACCAGGACTGAAGCAGATTTAGAGAGCTTTTATGTGATGATAAATTGTGTAGACTTAGGATATCCAGACCTTGTACGTTTTCCAATGCGTAGCCATCATGTGTTGTACTATAGAATCAATACATTTTGTAAAAAAAAAAGTGCTTGTAAAGGGGTATACACTTCTGGGTGAATTAATTCTGTGTTTTCCTGTTTATTGTAAAAAAGTTGGAAATTTTTTGGTATAGTTTTCAATTTTGTTTTATACTTGCACACATTTCATGTTAATGTTGTACTCTCATTTGATTTTGATTGGCTGTGTATAATCATGGAGATTTTATCTAGATTCTTTTACTATATTTTATATGTTATTCTGTTACATTGAAGTTAGATGTACCTCAAATCATTATAGTTACATTGGTAATATGGTGAGATTGCTATCATATCACTGTGTCATTTCCATTATGTTCATCTAATTTCCAATGCAGATGTCTGGTCAGAAGTGGTTTGTTTGGTTCAGTTGTTGGGCCCTCCTTGGATATTGGTGCTTCATGTGAAGTGGAATAACTTAGGGTAGGTCCCTTTAGCTGGATTTGGTCAGGGCAATAAAGAGAGATGTAATGCTTATGTTATTGCTCCTCTCTCTCTCAAGGTAAAAATGTGTGGTCTGAGATGGTATCATGTTTGTTTTGGAGAATTACCACAGACCAATAACCTTGAAAGGTATTGGGAATAAAGAGGTCTGCTTTTTTCAAAATTCTGTGTAGGTGTCATAGTATGGCGCCATTTGCTGGTTAGGAAGTCACCTGATTTGATTTTAGTGATGGTGTTCACTGTGTTTTTTTAGTCTTTGAAACCAGTGACTCCACAGGGACTTGGTTTTGGTAAATTTGTCACCAGTCTCTACTTCTGTGTACCAGAGTAGTATGTGATATCTGATAGCCAGGGGTTTGAAACTATTTTTTTAAAGAATTCTGTACTGACTGGATTTCCGCATTATGAGGTCCTAGGCTATAGGAACTTTAGTATTTGCTGCTATTTACAATAAGTGACACATAAGATTGGTAAAGACACCAATTTTGTAGATGGAGAGGAAAGGCTGAAGGGGAGGAGGAGGCCTTTATTTGAAGATAACAATTCTTGTGTTATGTTCAAAAGTCTTATCTAGTAAGTTTCCCATAGGAAGGTATTGGGAATAGAGACATATTTTTTTTTCAAAATTCCATGTAGGTGTCGTGGTATGGCACCATTTGCTTGTTAGGAAGTCATATGAGTTTATTTTACATGATGGTGTTCATTATGTTATTTTAGTCTTTGAAGCCAGTGACTCCATAGGGACTTGTTTTTTGATTAAATTTGCCACCAGTCTCTACTTATTTGTCCCAGAGTAGTATGTGATATCTCATAGGCAGGGATTTGAAACTATTTTTTTAAGAATTCTGGACTGACTGGTTTCCTGGATGATGAGGTCTTAGGCTATGGGAACTTTACTGTCTGCTGATTTTTATAATAAGTAACGCAAAGAATTGGTAAAGACACCAATTTTGGAGATGGAGAGGAAAGGCTGAAGGGGAGGAGGAGGCCTTTATTTGAAGATAACAATTCTTGTGTTGTTATGTTCAAAAGTCTTATCTAGTAAGTTTCCCATAGCTCGCTATCTTTTTTTCCAAATTCTTCATGTACCCACTATCTGACAAATATAATAGAAGTAGCATTATTTACTCACCTAATATTCCAAGAGCTGTTTTACAAATGGTTGGAGACTCATATGTATATTGGACTTAAAGCCAATGCCTGTAGTGGTGCCATATGTTTCGATAAAGAACCAGGACTGAAGCAGATTTTGAGAGCTTTTGTGTGATGATAAATTGTGTAGACTTTGGATATCCAGACCTTGTACGTTTTCCAATGCGTAGCTATCATGTGTTGTACTATAGAATCAATACATTTTGTAAAAAAAAAAGTGCTTGTAAAGGGGTATACACTTCTGGGTGAATTAATTCTGTGTTTTCCTGTTTATTGTAAAAAAGTTGGAAATTTTTTGGTATAGTTTTCAATTTTGTTTTATACTTGCACACATTTCATGTTAATGTTGTACTCTCATTTGATTTTGATTGGCTGTGTATAATCATGGAGATTTTATCTAGATTCTTTTACTATATTTTATATGTTATTCTGTTACATTGAAGTTAGATGTACCTCAAATCATTATAGTTACATTGGTAATATGGTGAGATTGCTATCATATCACTGTGTCATTTCCATTATGTTCATCTAATTTCCAATGGAGATGTCTGGTCAGAAGTGGTTTGTTTGGTTCAGTTGTTGGGCCCTCCTTGGATATTGGTGCTTCATGTGAAGTGGAATAACTTAGGGTAGGTCCCTTTAGCTGGATTTGGTCAGGGCAATAAAGAGAGATGTAATGCTTATGTTATTGCTCCTCTCTCTCTCAAGGTAAAAATGTGTGGTCTGAGATGGTATCATGTTTGTTTTGGAGAAATACCACAGACCAATAACCTTGAAAGGTATTGGGAATAAAGAGGTCTGCTTTTTTCAAAATTCTGTGTAGGTGTCATAGTATGGCGCCATTTGCTGGTTAGGAAGTCACCTGATTTGATTTTAGTGATGGTGTTCACTGTGTTTTTTTAGTCTTTGAAACCAGTGACTCCACAGGGACTTGGTTTTGGTAAATTTGTCACCAGTCTCTACTTCTGTGTACCAGAGTAGTATGTGATATCTGATAGCCAGGGGTTTGAAACTATTTTTTTAAAGAATTCTGTACTGACTGGATTTCCGCATTATGAGGTCCTAGGCTATAGGAACTTTAGTATTTGCTGCTATTTACAATAAGTGACACATAAGATTGGTAAAGACACCAATTTTGTAGATGGAGAGGAAAGGCTGAAGGGGAGGAGGAGGCCTTTATTTGAAGATAACAATTCTTGTGTTATGTTCAAAAGTCTTATCTAGTAAGTTTCCCATAGGAAGGTATTGGGAATAGAGACATATTTTTTTTTCAAAATTCCATGTAGGTGTCGTGGTATGGCACCATTTGCTTGTTAGGAAGTCATATGAGTTTATTTTACATGATGGTGTTCATTATGTTATTTTAGTCTTTGAAGCCAGTGACTCCATAGGGACTTGTTTTTTGATTAAATTTGCCACCAGTCTCTACTTATTTGTCCCAGAGTAGTATGTGATATCTCATAGGCAGGGATTTGAAACTATTTTTTTAAGAATTCTGGACTGACTGGTTTCCTGGATGATGAGGTCTTAGGCTATGGGAACTTTACTGTCTGCTGATTTTTATAATAAGTAACGCAAAGAATTGGTAAAGACACCAATTTTGGAGATGGAGAGGAAAGGCTGAAGGGGAGGAGGAGGCCTTTATTTGAAGATAACAATTCTTGTGTTGTTATGTTCAAAAGTCTTATCTAGTAAGTTTCCCATAGCTCGTTATCTTTTTTTCCAAATTCTTCATGTACCCACTATCTGACAAATATAATAGAAGTAGCATTATTTACTCACCTAATATTCCAAGAGCTGTTTTACAAATGGTTGGAGACTCATATGTATATTGGACTTAAAGCCAATGCCTGTAGTGGGGCCAAAAGTTTAGATAAAGAACCAGGACTGAAGCAGATTTTGAGAGCTTTTGTGTGATGATAAATTGTGTAGACTTAGGATATCCAGACCTTGTACGTTTTCCAATGCGTAGCTATCATGTGTTGTACTATAGAATCAATACATTTTGTAAAAAAAAAAGTGCTTGTAAAGGGGTATACACTTCTGGGTGAATTAATTCTGTGTTTTCCTGTTTATTGTAAAAAAGTTGGAAATTTTTTGGTATAGTTTTCAATTTTGTTTTATACTTGCACACATTTCATGTTAATGTTGTACTCTCATTTGATTTTGATTGGCTGTGTATAATCATGGAGATTTTATCTAGATTATTTTACTATATTTTATATGTTATTCTGTTACATTGAAGTTAGATGTACCTCAAATCATTATAGTTACATTGGTAATATGGTGAGATTGCTATCATATCACTGTGTCATTTCCATTATGTTCATCTAATTTCCAATGGAGATGTCTGGTCAGAAGTGGTTTGTTTGGTTCAGTTGCTGGGCCCTCCTTGGATATTGGTGCTTCATGTGAAGTGGAATAACTTAGGGTAGGTCCCTTTAGCTGGATTTGGTCAGGGCAATAAAGAGAGATGTAATGCTTATGTTATTGCTCCTCTCTCTCTCAAGGTAAAATTGTGTGGTCTGAGATGGTATCATGTTTGTTTTGGAGAAATACCACAGACCAATAACCTTGAAAGGAATTGGGAATAAAGAGGTCTGCTTTTTTCAAAATTCTGTGTAGGTGTCATAGTATGGCGCCATTTGCTGGTTAGGAAGTCATCTGATTTGATTTTAGTGATGGTGTTCACTGTGTTTTTTTAGTCTTTGAAACCAGTGACTCCACAGGGACTTGGTTTTGGTAAATTTGTCACCAGTCTCTACTTCTGTGTACCAGAGTAGTATGTGATAGCTGATAGCCAGGGGTTTGAAACAATTTTTTTAAGAATTCTGTACTGACTGGATTTCCGCATTATGAGGTCCTAGGCTATAGGAACTTTAGTATTTGCTGCTATTTACAATAAGTGACACATAAGATTGGTAAAGACACCGATTTTGTAGATGGAGAGGAAAGGCTGAAGGGGAGGAGGAGGCCTTTATTTGAAGATAACAATTCTTGTGTTATGTTCAAAAGTCTTATCTAGTAAGTTTCCCATAGGAAGGTATTGGGAATAGAGACATATTTTTTTTTTCAAAATTCCATGTAGGTGTCGTGGTATGGCACCATTTGCTTGTTAGGAAGTCATATGAGTTTATTTTACATGATGGTGTTCATTATGTTATTTTAGTCTTTGAAGCCAGTGACTCCATAGGGACTTGTTTTTTGATTAAATTTGCCACCAGTCTCTACTTATTTGTCCCAGAGTAGTATGTGATATCTCATAGGCAGGGATTTGAAACTATTTTTTTAAGAATTCTGGACTGACTGGTTTCCTGGATGATGAGGTCTTAGGCTATGGGAACTTTACTGTCTGCTGATTTTTATAATAAGTAACGCAAAGAATTGGTAAAGACACCAATTTTGGAGATGGAGAGGAAAGGCTGAAGGGGAGGAGGAGGCCTTTATTTGAAGATAACAATTCTTGTGTTGTTATGTTCAAAAGTCTTATCTAGTAAGTTTCCCATAGCTCGCTATCTTTTTTTCCAAATTCTTCATGTACCCACTATCTGACAAATATAATAGAAGTAGCATTATTTACTCACCTAATATTCCAAGAGCTGTTTTACAAATGGTTGGAGACTCATATGTATATTGGACTTAAAGCCAATGCCTGTAGTGGGGCCAAAAGTTTAGATAAAGAACCAGGACTGAAGCAGATTTTGAGAGCTTTTGTGTGATGATAAATTGTGTAGACTTAGGATATCCAGACCTTGTACGTTTTCCAATGCGTAGCTATCATGTGTTGTACTATAGAATCAATACATTTTGTAAAAAAAAAAGTGCTTGTAAAGGGGTATACACTTCTGGGTGAATTAATTCTGTGTTTTCCTGTTTATTGTAAAAAAGTTGGAAATTTTTTGGTATAGTTTTCAATTTTGTTTTATACTTGCACACATTTCATGTTAATGTTGTACTCTCATTTGATTTTGATTGGCTGTGTATAATCATGGAGATTTTATCTAGATTATTTTACTATATTTTATATGTTATTCTGTTACATTGAAGTTAGATGTACCTCAAATCATTATAGTTACATTGGTAATATGGTGAGATTGCTATCATATCACTGTGTCATTTCCATTATGTTCATCTAATTTCCAATGGAGATGTCTGGTCAGAAGTGGTTTGTTTGGTTCAGTTGCTGGGCCCTCCTTGGATATTGGTGCTTCATGTGAAGTGGAATAACTTAGGGTAGGTCCCTTTAGCTGGATTTGGTCAGGGCAATAAAGAGAGATGTAATGCTTATGTTATTGCTCCTCTCTCTCTCAAGGTAAAATTGTGTGGTCTGAGATGGTATCATGTTTGTTTTGGAGAAATACCACAGACCAATAACCTTGAAAGGAATTGGGAATAAAGAGGTCTGCTTTTTTCAAAATTCTGTGTAGGTGTCATAGTATGGCGCCATTTGCTGGTTAGGAAGTCATCTGATTTGATTTTAGTGATGGTGTTCACTGTGTTTTTTTAGTCTTTGAAACCAGTGACTCCACAGGGACTTGGTTTTGGTAAATTTGTCACCAGTCTCTACTTCTGTGTACCAGAGTAGTATGTGATAGCTGATAGCCAGGGGTTTGAAACAATTTTTTTAAGAATTCTGTACTGACTGGATTTCCGCATTATGAGGTCCTAGGCTATAGGAACTTTAGTATTTGCTGCTATTTACAATAAGTGACACATAAGATTGGTAAAGACACCGATTTTGTAGATGGAGAGGAAAGGCTGAAGGGGAGGAGGAGGCCTTTATTTGAAGATAACAATTCTTGTGTTATGTTCAAAAGTCTTATCTAGTAAGTTTCCCATAGGAAGGTATTGGGAATAGAGACATATTTTTTTTTTCAAAATTCCATGTAGGTGTCGTGGTATGGCACCATTTGCTTGTTAGGAAGTCATATGAGTTTATTTTACATGATGGTGTTCATTATGTTATTTTAGTCTTTGAAGCCAGTGACTCCATAGGGACTTGTTTTTTGATTAAATTTGCCACCAGTCTCTACTTATTTGTCCCAGAGTAGTATGTGATATCTCATAGGCAGGGATTTGAAACTATTTTTTTAAGAATTCTGGACTGACTGGTTTCCTGGATGATGAGGTCTTAGGCTATGGGAACTTTACTGTCTGCTGATTTTTATAATAAGTAACGCAAAGAATTGGTAAAGACACCAATTTTGGAGATGGAGAGGAAAGGCTGAAGGGGAGGAGGAGGCCTTTATTTGAAGATAACAATTCTTGTGTTGTTATGTTCAAAAGTCTTATCTAGTAAGTTTCCCATAGCTCGCTATCTTTTTTTCCAAATTCTTCATGTACCCACTATCTGACAAATATAATAAAAGTAGCATTATTTACTCACCTAATATACCAAGAGCTGTTTTACAAATGGTTGGAGACTCATATGTATATTGGACTTAAAGCCAATGCCTGTAGTGGTGCCATAGGTTTAGATAAAGAACCAGGACTGAAGCAGACTTTGAGAGCTTTTGTGTGATGATAAATTGTGTAGACTTAGGATATCCAGACCTTGTACGTTTTCCAATGCGTAGCTATCATTTGTTGTACTATAGAATCAATACATTTTGTAAAAAAAAAAAGTGCTTGTAAAGGGGTATACACTTCTGGGTGAATTAATTCTGTGTTTTCCTGTTTATTGTAAAAAAGTTGGAAATTTTTTGGTATAGTTTTCAATTTTGTTTTATACTTGCACACATTTCATGTTAATGTTGTACTCTCATTTGATTTTGATTGGCTGTGTATAATCATGGAGATTTTATCTAGATTATTTTACTATATTTTATATGTTATTCTGTTACATTGAAGTTAGATGTACCTCAAATCATTATAGTTACATTGGTAATATGGTGAGATTGCTATCATATCACTGTGTCATTTCTATTATGTTCATCTAATTTCCAATGGAGATGTCTGGTCAGAAGTGGTTTGTTTGGTTCAGTTGCTGGGCCCTCCTTGGATATTGGTGCTTCATGTGAAGTGGATTAACTTAGGGTATGTCCCTTTAGCTGGATTTGGTCAGGGCAATAAAGAGAGATGTAATGCCTATGTTATTGCTCCTCTCTCTCAAGGTAAAATTGTGTGGTCTGAGATGGTATCATGTTTGTTTTGGAGAAATACCACAGACCAATAACCTTGAAAGGTATTGGGAATAAAGAGGTCTGCTTTTTTCAAAATTCTGTGTAGGTGTCATAGTATAGCGCCATTTGCTGGTTAGGAAGTCACCTGATTTGATTTTAGTGATGGTGTTCACTGTGTTTTTTTAGTCTTTGAAACCAGTGACTCCACAGGGACTTGGTTTTGGTAAATTTGTCACCAGTCTCTACTTCTGTGTACCAGAGTAGTATGTGATATCTGATAGCCAGGGGTTTGAAACTATTTTTTTAAGAATTCTGTACTGACTGGATTTCCGCATTATGAGGTCCTAGGCTATAGGAACTTTAGTATTTGCTGCTATTTACAATAAGTGACACATAAGATTGGTAAAGACACCAATTTTGTAGATGGAGAGGAAAGGCTGAAGGGGAGGAGGAGGCCTTTATTTGAAGATAACAATTCTTGTGTTATGTTCAAAAGTCTTATCTAGTAAGTTTCCCATAGGAAGGTATTGGGAATAGAGACATATTTTTTTTTCAAAATTCCATGTAGGTGTCGTGGTATGGCACCATTTGCTTGTTAGGAAGTCATATGAGTTTATTTTACATGATGGTGTTCATTATGTTATTTTAGTCTTTGAAGCCAGTGACTCCATAGGGACTTGTTTTTTGATTAAATTTGCCACCAGTCTCTACTTATTTGTCCCAGAGTAGTATGTGATATCTCATAGGCAGGGATTTGAAACGATTTTTTTAAGAATTCTGGACTGACTGGTTTCCTGGATGATGAGGTCTTAGGCTATGGGAACTTTACTGTCTGCTAATTTTTATAATAAGTAACGCAAAGAATTGGTAAAGACACCAATTTTGGAGATGGAGAGGAAAGGCTGAAGGGGAGGAGGAGGCCTTTATTTGAAGATAACAATTCTTGTTTTGTTATGTTCAAAAGTCTTATCTAGTAAGTTTCCCATAGCTCGCTATCTTTTTTTCCAAATTCTTCATGTACCCACTATCTGACAAATATAATAGAAGTAGCATTATTTACTCACCTAATATACCAAGAGCTGTTTTACAAATGGTTGGAGACTCATATGTATATTGGGCTTAAAGCCAATGCCTGAAGTGGTGCCATATGTTTAGATAAAGAACCAGGACTGAAGCAGATTTAGAGAGCTTTTATGTGATGATAAATTGTGTAGACTTAGGATATCCAGACCTTGTACGTTTTCCAATGCATAGCCATCATGTGTTGTACTATAGAATCAATACATTTTGTAAAAAAAAAAGTGCTTGTAAAGGGGTATACACTTCTGGGTGAATTAATTCTGTGTTTTCCTGTTTACTGTAAAAAAGTTGGGATTTTTTGGTATAGTTTTCAATTTTGTTTTATACTTGCACACATTTCATGTTAATGTTGTACTCTCATTTGATTTTGATTGGCTGTGTATAATCATGGAGATTTTATCTAGATTATTTTACTATATTTTAAAATGTTATTCTGTTACATTGAAGTTAGATGTACCTCAAATCATTATAGTTACATTGGTAATATGGTGAGATTGCTATCATATCACTGTGTCATTTCCATTATGTTCATCTAATTTCCAATGGAGATGTCTGGTCAGAAGTGGTTTGTTTGGTTCAGTTGCTGGGCCCTCCTTGGATATTGGTGCTTCATGTGAAGTGGAATAACTTAGGGTAGGTCCCTTTAGCTGGATTTGGTCAGGGCAATAAAGAGAGATGTAATGCTTATGTTATTGCTCCTCTCTCTCTCTCTCAAGGTAAAATTGTGTGGTCTGAGATGGTATCATGTTTGTTTTGGAGAAATACCACAGACCAATAACCTTGAAAGGTATTGGGAATAAAGAGGTCTGCTTTTTTCAAAATTCTGTGTAGGTGTCATAGTATGGCGCCATTTGCTGGTTAGGAAGTCACCTGATTTGATTTTAGTGATGGTGTTCACTGTGTTTTTTTAGTCTTTGAAACCAGTGACTCCACAGGGACTTGGTTTTGGTAAATTTGTCACCAGTCTCTACTTCTGTGTACCAGAGTAGTATGTGATAGCTGATAGCCAGGGGTTTGAAACTATTTTTTTAAGAATTCTGTACTGACTGGATTTCCGCATTATGAGGTCCTAGGCTATAGGAACTTTAGTATTTGCTGCTATTTACAATAAGTGACACATAAGATTGGTAAAGACACCGATTTTGTAGATGGAGAGGAAAGGCTGAAGGGGAGGAGGAGGCCTTTATTTGAAGATAACAATTCTTGTGTTATGTTCAAAAGTCTTATCTAGTAAGTTTCCCATAGGAAGGTATTGGGAATAGAGACATATTTTTTTTTTCAAAATTCCATGTAGGTGTCGTGGTATGGCACCATTTGCTTGTTAGGAAGTCATATGAGTTTATTTTACATGATGGTGTTCATTATGTTATTTTAGTCTTTGAAGCCAGTGACTCCATAGGGACTTGTTTTTTGATTAAATTTGCCACCAGTCTCTACTTATTTGTCCCAGAGTAGTATGTGATATCTCATAGGCAGGGATTTGAAACTATTTTTTTAAGAATTCTGGACTGACTGGTTTCCTGGATGATGAGGTCTTAGGCTATGGGAACTTTACTGTCTGCTGATTTTTATAATAAGTAACGCAAAGAATTGGTAAAGACACCAATTTTGGAGATGGAGAGGAAAGGCTGAAGGGGAGGAGGAGGCTTTTATTTGAAGATAACAATTCTTGTGTTGTTATGTTCAAAAGTCTTATCTAGTAAGTTTCCCATAGCTCGCTATCTTTTTTTCCAAATTCTTCATGTACCCACTATCTGACAAATATAATAGAAGTAGCATTATTTACTCACCTAATATACCAAGAGCTGTTTTACAAATGGTTGGAGACTCATATGTATATTGGACTTAAAGCCAATGCCTGTAGTGGGGCCACAGGTTTAGATAAAGAACCAGGACGGAAGCAGATTTTGAGAGCTTTTGTGTGATGATAAATCGTGTAGACTTAGGATATCCAGACCTTGTACGTTTTCCAATGCGTAGCTATCATGTGTTGTACTATAGAATCAATACATTTTGTAAAAAAAAAAGTGCTTGTAAAGGGGTATACACTTCTGGGTGAATTAATTCTGTGTTTTCCTGTTTATTGTAAAAAAGTTGGACATTTTTTGGTATAGTTTTCAATTTTGTTTTATACTTGCACACATTTCATGTTAATGTTGTACTCTCATTTGATTTTGATTGGCTGTGTATAATCATGGAGATTTTATCTAGATTCTTTTACTATATTTTATATGTTATTCTGTTACATTGAAGTTAGATGTACCTCAAATCATTATAGTTACATTGGTAATATGGTGAGATTGCTATCATATCACTGTGTCATTTCCATTATGTTCATCTAATTTCCAATGGAGATGTCTGGTCAGAAGTGGTTTGTTTGGTTCAGTTGTTGGGCCCTCCTTGGATATTGGTGCTTCATGTGAAGTGGAATAACTTAGGGTAGGTCCCTTTAGCTGGATTTGGTCAGGGCAATAAAGAGAGATGTAATGCTTATGTTATTGCTCCTCTCTCTCTCAAGGTAAAAATGTGTGGTCTGAGATGGTATCATGTTTGTTTTGGAGAAATACCACAGACCAATAACCTTGAAAGGTATTGGGAATAAAGAGGTCTGCTTTTTTCAAAATTCTGTGTAGGTGTCATAGTATGGCGCCATTTGCTGGTTAGGAAGTCACCTGATTTGATTTTAGTGATGGTGTTCACTGTGTTTTTTTAGTCTTTGAAACCAGTGACTCCACAGGGACTTGGTTTTGGTAAATTTGTCACCAGTCTCTACTTCTGTGTACCAGAGTAGTATGTGATATCTGATAGCCAGGGGTTTGAAACTATTTTTTTAAAGAATTCTGTACTGACTGGATTTCCGCATTATGAGGTCCTAGGCTATAGGAACTTTAGTATTTGCTGCTATTTACAATAAGTGACACATAAGATTGGTAAAGACACCAATTTTGGAGATGGAGAGGAAAGGCTGAAGGGGAGGAGGAGGCCTTTATTTGAAGATAACAATTCTTGTGTTGTTATGTTCAAAAGTCTTATCTAGTAAGTTTCCCATAGGAAGGAATTGGGAATAGAGACATATTTATTTTTCAGAATTCCATGTAGGTGTCGTGGTATGGCACCATTTGCTTGTTAGGAAGTCATATGAGTTTATTTTACATGATGGTGTTCATTATGTTATTTTAGTCTTTGAAGCCAGTGACTCCATAGGGACTTGTTTTTTGATTAAATTTGCCACCAGTCTCTACTTATTTGTCCCAGAGTAGTATGTGATATCTCATAGGCAGGGATTTGAAACTATTTTTTTTAAGAATTCTGGACTGACTGGTTTCCTGGATGATGAGGTCTTAGGCTATGGGAACTTTACTGTCTGCTGATTTTTATAATAAGTAACGCAAAGAATTGGTAAAGACACCAATTTTGGAGATGGAGAGGAAAGGCTGAAGGGGAGGAGGAGGCCTTTATTTGAAGATAAAAATTCTTGTGTTGTTATGTTCAAAAGTCTTATCTAGTAAGTTTCCCATAGCTCGCTATCTTTTTTTCCAAATTCTTCATGTACCCACTATCTGACAAATATAATAGAAGTAGCATTATTTACTCACCTAATATACCAAGAGCTGTTTTACAAATGGTTGGAGACTCATATGTATATTGGGCTTAAAGCCAATGCCTGTAGTGGTGCCATATGTTTAGATAAAGAACCAGGACTGAAGCAGATTTAGAGAGCTTTTATGTGATGATAAATTGTGTAGACTTAGGATATCCAGACCTTGTACGTTTTCCAATGCATAGCCATCATGTGTTGTACTATAGAATCAATACATTTTGTAAAAAAAAAAGTGCTTGTAAAGGGGTATACACTTCTGGGTGAATTAATTCTGTGTTTTCCTGTTTACTGTAAAAAAGTTGGGATTTTTTTGGTATAGTTTTCAATTTTGTTTTATACTTGCACACATTTCATGTTAATGTTGTACTCTCATTTGATTTTGATTGGCTGTGTATAATCATGGAGATTTTATCTAGATTATTTTACTATATTTTATATGTTATTCTGTTACATTGAAGTTAGATGTACCTCAAATCATTATAGTTACATTGGTAATATGGTGAGATTGCTATCATATCACTGTGTCATTTCCATTATGTTCATCTAATTTCCAATGGAGATGTCTGGTCAGAAGTGGTTTGTTTGGTTCAGTTGCTGGGCCCTCCTTGGATATTGGTGCTTCATGTGAAGTGGAATAACTTAGGGTAGGTCCCTTTAGCTGGATTTGGTCAGGGCAATAAAGAGAGATGTAATGCTTATGTTATTGCTCCTCTCTCTCTCAAGGTAAAATTGTGTGGTCTGAGATGGTATCATGTTTGTTTTGGAGAAATACCACAGACCAATAACCTTAAAAGGTATTGGGAAAAAAGAGGTCTGCTTTTTTCAAAATTCTGTGTAGGTGTCATAGTATGGCGCCATTTGCTGGTTAGGAAGTCACCTGATTTGATTTTAGTGATGGTGTTCACTGTGTTTTTTTAGTCTTTGAAACCAGTGACTCCACAGGGACTTGGTTTTGGTAAATTTGTCACCAGTCTCTACTTCTGTGTACCAGAGTAGTATGTGATATCTGATAGCCAGGGGTTTGAAACTATTTTTTTAAGAATTCTGTACTGACTGGATTTCCGCATTATGAGGTCCTAGGCTATAGGAACTTTAGTATTTGCTGCTATTTACAATAAGTGACACATAAGATTGGTAAAGACACCAATTTTGTAGATGGAGAGGAAAGGCTGAAGGGGAGGAGGAGGCCTTTATTTGAAGATAACAATTCTTGTGTTATGTTCAAAAGTCTTATCTAGTAAGTTTCCCATAGGAAGGTATTGGGAATAGAGACATATTTTTTTTTCAAAATTCCATGTAGGTGTCGTGGTATGGCACCATTTGCTTGTTAGGAAGTCATATGAGTTTATTTTACATGATGGTGTTCATTATGTTATTTTAGTCTTTGAAGCCAGTGACTCCATAGGGACTTGTTTTTTGATTAAATTTGCCACCAGTCTCTACTTATTTGTCCCAGAGTAGTATGTGATATCTCATAGGCAGGGATTTGAAACTATTTTTTTAAGAATTCTGGACTGACTGGTTTCCTGGATGATGAGGTCTTAGGCTATGGGAACTTTACTGTCTGCTGATTTTTATAATAAGTAACGCAAAGAATTGGTAAAGACACCAATTTTGGAGATGGAGAGGAAAGGCTGAAGGGGAGGAGGAGGCCTTTATTTGAAGATAACAATTCTTGTGTTGTTATGTTCAAAAGTCTTATCTAGTAAGTTTCCCATAGCTCGCTATCTTTTTTTCCAAATTCTTCATGTACCCACTATCTGACAAATATAATAGAAGTAGCATTATTTACTCACCTAATATTCCAAGAGCTGTTTTACAAATGGTTGGAGACTCATATGTATATTGGACTTAAAGCCAATGCCTGTAGTGGGGCCAAAGGTTTAGATAAAGAACCAGGACTGAAGCAGATTTTGAGAGCTTTTGTGTGATGATAAATTGTGTAGACTTAGGATATCCAGACCTTGTACGTTTTCCAATGCGTAGCTATCATGTGTTGTACTATAGAATCAATACATTTTGTAAAAAAAAAAGTGCTTGTAAAGGGGTATACACTTCTGGGTGAATTAATTCTGTGTTTTCCTGTTTATTGTAAAAAAGTTGGAAATTTTTTGGTATAGTTTTAAATTTTGTTTTATACTTGCACACATTTCATGTTAATGTTGTACTCTCATTTGATTTTGATTGGCTGTGTATAATCATGGAGATTTTATCTAGATTATTTTACTATATTTTATATGTTATTCTGTTACATTGAAGTTAGATGTACCTCAAATCATTATAGTTACATTGGTAATATGGTGAGATTGCTATCATATCACTGTGTCATTTCCATTATGTTCATCTAATTTCCAATGGAGATGTCTGGTCAGAAGTGGTTTGTTTGGTTCAGTTGCTGGGCCCTCCTTGGATATTGGTGCTTCATGTGAAGTGGAATAACTTAGGGTAGGTCCCTTTAGCTGGATTTGGTCAGGGCAATAAAGAGAGATGTAATGCTTATGTTATTGCTCCTCTCTCTCTCAAGGTAAAATTGTGTGGTCTGAGATGGTATCATGTTTGTTTTGGAGAAATACCACAGACCAATAACCTTGAAAGGAATTGGGAATAAAGAGGTCTGCTTTTTTCAAAATTCTGTGTAGGTGTCATAGTATGGCGCCATTTGCTGGTTAGGAAGTCACCTGATTTGATTTTAGTGATGGTGTTCACTGTGTTTTTTTAGTCTTTGAAACCAGTGACTCCACAGGGACTTGGTTTTGGTAAATTTGTCACCAGTCTCTACTTCTGTGTACCAGAGTAGTATGTGATATCTGATAGCTAGGGGTTTGAAACTATTTTTTTAAGAATTCTGTACTGACTGGATTTCCGCATTATGAGGTCCTAGGCTATAGGAACTTTAGTATTTGCTGCTATTTACAATAAGTGACACATAAGATTGGTAAAGACACCAATTTTGTAGATGGAGAGGAAAGGCTGAAGGGGAGGAGGAGGCCTTTATTTGAAGATAACAATTCTTGTGTTATGTTCAAAAGTCTTATCTAGTAAGTTTCCCATAGGAAGGTATTGGGAATAGAGACATATTTTTTTTTCAAAATTCCATGTAGGTGTCGTGGTATGGCACCATTTGCTTGTTAGGAAGTCATATGAGTTTATTTTACATGATGGTGTTCATTATGTTATTTTAGTCTTTGAAGCCAGTGACTCCATAGGGACTTGTTTTTTGATTAAATTTGCCACCAGTCTCTACTTATTTGTCCCAGAGTAGTATGTGATATCTCATAGGCAGGGATTTGAAACTATTTTTTTAAGAATTCTGGACTGACTGGTTTCCTGGATGATGAGGTCTTAGGCTATGGGAACTTTACTGTCTGCTAATTTTTATAATAAGTAACGCAAAGAATTGGTAAAGACACCAATTTTGGAGATGGAGAGGAAAGGCTGAAGCGGAGGAGGAGGCCTTTATTTGAAGATAACAATTCTTGTTTTGTTATGTTCAAAAGTCTTATCTAGTAAGTTTCCCATAGCTCGCTATCTTTTTTTCCAAATTCTTCATGTACCCACTATCTGACAAATATAATAGAAGTAGCATTATTTACTCACCTAATATACCAAGAGCTGTTTTACAAATGGTTGGAGACTCATATGTATATTGGGCTTAAAGCCAATGCCTGTAGTGGTGCCATATGTTTAGATAAAGAACCAGGACTGAAGCAGATTTAGAGAGCTTTTATGTGATGATAAATTGTGTAGACTTAGGATATCCAGACCTTGTACGTTTTCCAATGCATAGCCATCATGTGTTGTACTATAGAATCAATACATTTTGTAAAAAAAAAAGTGCTTGTAAAGGGGTATACACTTCTGGGTGAATTAATTCTGTGTTTTCCTGTTTACTGTAAAAAAGTTGGGATTTTTTGGTATAGTTTTCAATTTTGTTTTATACTTGCACACATTTCATGTTAATGTTGTACTCTCATTTGATTTTGATTGGCTGTGTATAATCATGGAGATTTTATCTAGATTATTTTACTATATTTTAAAATGTTATTCTGTTACATTGAAGTTAGATGTACCTCAAATCATTATAGTTACATTGGTAATATGGTGAGATTGCTATCATATCACTGTGTCATTTCCATTATGTTCATCTAATTTCCAATGGAGATGTCTGGTCAGAAGTGGTTTGTTTGGTTCAGTTGCTGGGCCCTCCTTGGATATTGGTGCTTCATGTGAAGTGGAATAACTTAGGGTAGGTCCCTTTAGCTGGATTTGGTCAGGGCAATAAAGAGAGATGTAATGCTTATGTTATTGCTCCTCTCTCTCTCTCAAGGTAAAATTGTGTGGTCTGAGATGGTATCATGTTTGTTTTGGAGAAATACCACAGACCAATAACCTTGAAAGGTATTGGGAATAAAGAGGTCTGCTTTTTTCAAAATTCTGTGTAGGTGTCATAGTATGGCGCCATTTGCTGGTTAGGAAGTCACCTGATTTGATTTTAGTGATGGTGTTCACTGTGTTTTTTTAGTCTTTGAAACCAGTGACTCCACAGGGACTTGGTTTTGGTAAATTTGTCACCAGTCTCTACTTCTGTGTACCAGAGTAGTATGTGATAGCTGATAGCCAGGGGTTTGAAACTATTTTTTTAAGAATTCTGTACTGTCTGGATTTCCGCATTATGAGGTCCTAGGCTATAGGAACTTTAGTATTTGCTGCTATTTACAATAAGTGACACATAAGATTGGTAAAGACACCGATTTTGTAGATGGAGAGGAAAGGCTGAAGGGGAGGAGGAGGCCTTTATTTGAAGATAACAATTCTTGTGTTATGTTCAAAAGTCTTATCTAGTAAGTTTCCCATAGGAAGGTATTGGGAATAGAGACATATTTTTTTTTTCAAAATTCCATGTAGGTGTCGTGGTATGACACCATTTGCTTGTTAGGAAGTCATATGAGTTTATTTTACATGATGGTGTTCATTATGTTATTTTAGTCTTTGAAGCCAGTGACTCCATAGGGACTTGTTTTTTGATTAAATTTGCCACCAGTCTCTACTTATTTGTCCCAGAGTAGTATGTGATATCTCATAGGCAGGGATTTGAAACTATTTTTTTAAGAATTCTGGACTGAATGGTTTCCTGGATGATGAGGTCTTAGGCTATGGGAACTTTACTGTCTGCTGATTTTTATAATAAGTAACGCAAAGAATTGGTAAAGACACCAATTTTGGAGATGGAGAGGAAAGGCTGAAGGGGAGGAGGAGGCCTTTATTTGAAGATAACAATTCTTGTGTTGTTATGTTCAAAAGTCTTATCTAGTAAGTTTCCCATAGCTCGCTATCTTTTTTTCCAAATTCTTCATGTACCCACTATCTGACAAATATAATAGAAGTAGCATTATTTACTCACCTAATATTCCAAGAGCTGTTTTACAAATGGTTGGAGACTCATATGTATATTGGACTTAAAGCCAATGCCTGTAGTGGGGCCACAGGTTTAGATAAAGAACCAGGACGGAAGCAGATTTTGAGAGCTTTTGTGTGATGATAAATCGTGTAGACTTAGGATATCCAGACCTTGTACGTTTTCCAATGCGTAGCTATCATGTGTTGTACTATAGAATCAATACATTTTGTAAAAAAAAAAGTGCTTGTAAAGGGGTATACACTTCTGGGTGAATTAATTCTGTGTTTTCCTGTTTATTGTAAAAAAGTTGGAAATTTTTTGGTATAGTTTTCAATTTTGTTTTATACTTGCACACATTTCATGTTAATGTTGTACTCTCATTTGATTTTGATTGGCTGTGTATAATCATGGAGATTTTATCTAGATTATTTTACTATATTTTATATGTTATTCTGTTACATTGAAGTTAGATGTACCTCAAATCATTATAGTTACATTGGTAATATGGTGAGATTGCTATCATATCACTGTGTCATTTCCATTATGTTCATCTAATTTCCAATGGAGATGTCTGGTCAGAAGTGGTTTGTTTGGTTCAGTTGCTGGGCCCTCCTTGGATATTGGTGCTTCATGTGAAGTGGAATAACTTAGGGTAGGTCCCTTTAGCTGGATTTGGTCAGGGCAATAAAGAGAGATGTAATGCTTATGTTATTGCTCCTCTCTCTCTCAAGGTAAAATTGTGTGGTCTGAGATGGTATCATGTTTGTTTTGGAGAAATACCACAGACCAATAACCTTGAAAGGTATTGGGAATAAAGAGGTCTGCTTTTTTCAAAATTCTGTGTAGGTGTCATAGTATGGCGCCATTTGCTGGTTAGGAAGTCACCTGATTTGATTTTAGTGATGGTGTTCACTGTGTTTTTTTAGTCTTTGAAACCAGTGACTCCACAGGGACTTGGTTTTGGTAAATTTGTCACCAGTCTCTACTTCTGTGTACCAGAGTAGTATGTGATATCTGATAGCCAGGGGTTTGAAACTATTTTTTTAAGAATTCTGTACTGACTGGATTTCCGGATTATGAGGTCCTAGGCTATAGGAACTTTAGTATTTGCTGCTATTTACAATAAGTGACACATAAGATTGGTAAATACACCAATTTTGGAGATGGAGAGGCAAGGCTGAAGGGGAGGAGGAGGCCTTTATTTTAAGATAACAATTCTTGTGTTGTTATGTTCAAAAGTCTTATCTAGTAAGTTTCCCATAGGAAGGAATTGGGAATAGAGACATATTTTTTTTTCAAAATTCCATGTAGGTGTCGTGGTATGGCACCATTTGCTTGTTAGGAAGTCATATGAGTTTATTTTACATGATGGTGTTCATTATGTTATTTTAGTCTTTGAAGCCAGTGACTCTATAGGGACTTGTTTTTTGATTAAATTTGCACCAGTCTCTACTTATTTGTCCCAGAGTAGTATGTGATATCTCATAGGCAGGGATTTGAAACTATTTTTTTAAGAATTCTGGACTGACTGGTTTCCTGGATGATGAGGTCTTAGGCTATGGGAACTTTACTGTCTGCTGATTTTTATAATAAGTAACGCAAAGAATTGGTAAAGACACCAATTTTGGAGATGGAGAGGAAAGGCTGAAGGGGAGGAGGAGGCCTTTATTTGAAGATAGCAATTCTTGTGTTGTTATGTTCAAAAGTCTTATTGTTAGGGATCTGCCAGGTACTTCATCTAGCTATACTCCTGGGATTAATCAATCCACACCTGAGGCCAGACCTGCTCGACTGACACCATCTCCCACCAACCAGGGTGGCAGGCTCAGGAGTGGGAGAGCCTATCGCGGCCTGGTCTCTCGGAGTTAGCTCCGCCCCCTGCCCTTTATTACCTGCCCTGTGCTCTCCCTCAGTGCTTGTAATTCTTTTGGATTCCTGGCCTCTGCTGCTTGCTCCAGCCTGCTTCTGCCGTGCTTCTGCCTTGCTGCAGTTCTGCTTGACCTGCTTGCTTGCTTCTGTCTCTGTGCCTGCTCGGGTGTACTCACTTTGTCCTGGTCCTGACTGTTCGTTCGCCGCCCCGTTTCCTCGTGGCGTTCCGTGGCTACTGCCCCTTCCCTTGCGTGTTCCCTGTTTGTCTTCCTGTGCACTTAGCCAGCGTAGGGACCGCCGCCCAGTTGTACCTCGTCGCCTAGGGCGGGTCGTTGCAAGTAGGCAGGGACAGGGCGGTGGGTAGATTAGGGCTCACTTTCCCTTCACCTCCTTCCTGCCATTACATAATTACAAGCCCTTACCTAGTCTACCATTTCTCCTACGCTGACGCTATCATGGACCCCCTTGAGACCCTGACCCAGCAGATGCAGGGCCTCTCCCTACAGGTCCAGGCCCTGGCCCAAAGGGTCAATCAGGGTGACGCTGCTTTAGTAGTACCCCTCACCTCACCTCTAGAACCCGACCTCAAGTTACCTGACCGGTTTTCAGGGGACCGTAAGACGTTTCTCTCCTTCCGGGAGAGTTGCAGACTGTATTTCCGCCTAAAGCCCCACTCCTCAGGTTCCGAGAACCAGCGGGTGGGTATCATCATATCCCGACTCCAGGAAGGGCCCCAAGAGTGGGCCTTCTCCTTGGCTCCTGACGCCCCTGAACTTTCCTCTGTTGATCGTTTTTTCTCTGCCCTCGGACTCATTTACGACGAGACTGACAGGACTGCTTTAGCCGAGAGTCAGCTGGTGACCTTACGTCAGGGTAGGAGACCGGTTGAGGAATACTGTTCTGATTTTAGGAAGTGGTGCGTAGCTTCTCAGTGGAACGATCCGGCCCTAAGGTGCCAGTTTAGGTTAGGATTATCTGACGCCTTGAAGGATCTGCTGGTTAGCTACCCCTCGCCTGACTCCCTTGACCAGGTTATGGCCCTAGCAGTACGACTTGACCGACGTCTCAGGGAACGTCAGCTAGAACGCTTCAGTGTGCTCCCCTCTGACTTTTCTGTGATTCCCCCCGAGGTCCCGTCTCCTCGCCCCTCCACGGAGGACTCGGAGGTACCTATGCAACTCGGGGCCTCCATGTCCCCTCGACAACGTAGAGAGTTTCGCAGAATGAATGGTCTCTGCTTCTACTGTGGGGACGACAAGCATCTACTGAACACCTGCCCCAGGCGCAAGAATAAGAAGCCGGAAAACTTCCGCGCCTAAGTGATCATCGGGGAGGTCACTTGGGCGCACAGGTATTTCCCGTTAATGTGAAACGCAATAAAATTTTGCTTCCCTTTCAGGTCTCGTTTGCTGGCCGGTCTGCCACGGGCAGTGCTTTCGTGGATTCTGGCTCATCTGCTAATATCATGTCTGTGGATTTTGCTATGTCTCTAAAGATGCCTTGTATTGATTTACCTTATCCTATCCCTGTAGTAGGAATCGACTCCACTCCTCTTGCTAATGGTTATTTTACTCAGCATACTCCTGTTTTTGAACTCCTGGTTGGCTCCATGCATTTGGAGCAGTGCTCTGTACTGGTGATGCAGGGATTATCGTCTGATCTGGTATAATCGTCTCTGCCACGGATTCTGATTTAGCTTCTGATATCGCGGCTGATCAGGGTGCAGCTCCCGGGAACGCCCCTGGGGACAAACTGTTTGTTCCCCTGCAATACCGGCTGAGGGTACTCAGGGAAAACCATGACTCCGCTCTATCTGGTCATCCTGGCATCTTGGGCACCAAACACCTCATTACCAGAAACTATTGGTGGCCTGGGTTGCCTAAAGATGTTAGGGCTTACGTCGCCGCTTGTGAGGTTTGCGCTAGGTCCAAAACCCCTAGGTCCCGACCTGCGGGCCTACTACGTTCCTTGCCCATTCCCCAGAGACCTTGGACCCATATCTCCATGGATTTTATCACCGATTTGCCTCCATCTCAGGGCAAGTCGGTGGTGTGGGTGGTAGTCGACCGCTTCAGCAAGATGTGCCACTTTGTGCCCCTTAAGAAGCTACCTAACGCCAAGACGTTAGCTTCTTTGTTTGTGAAACACATCCTGCGTCTCCATGGGGCCCCAGTCAATATCGTTTCTGACAGAGGGGTACAATTTGTTTCCTTATTTTGGAGAGCTTTTTGTAAAAAGTTGGAGATTGATCTGTCCTTCTCCTCCGCCTTCCATCCCGAAACTAATGGCCAAACGGAAAGGACCAACCAATCCCTGGAACAATATTTAAGGTGTTTCATCTCTGACTGTCAATTCGATTGGGTCTCATTCCTTCCCCTTGCTGAATTTTTCCTGAATAACCGGGTCAGTAACTCGTCAGGTGTCTCCCCGTTTTTCTGTAATTTCGGGTTTAACCCAAGGTTCTCCTCCGTCTCCCCTGGTTGTTCCAATAATCCTGAGGTAGAGGAGGTTCATCGGGAACTGTGCACTGTCTGGGCCCAGGTTCAGAAGAACCTAGAGGCGTCCCAGAGCGCACAAAAGATTCAGGCGGATAGTAGACGTTCTGCTAACCCCCGGTTTGTCGTCGGGGATTTGGTCTGGTTGTCGTCCAGGAACTTGCGCCTTAAGGTCCCGTCCAGGAAGTTTGCTCCCCGATTTATTGGACCTTATAAGATCATTGAAGTCCTCAACCCTGTATCCTTCCGTCTGGAGCTCCCCCCATCCTTTCGCATACATGACGTCTTCCATGCCTCCCTCCTTAAACGCTGCTCCCCGTCCTGGTCCCCCTCGAGGATACCTCCTGTTCCCGTTCTCACCCCTGAGGGGGTGGAATTCGAGGTGGCCAAGATTATGGACAGTAGGATGGTCCAGGGCTCCCTCCAGTACCTGGTCCATTGGAGAGGATACGGGCCGGAGGAGAGGACTTGGGTACCTGCCCGTGATGTTCATGCTGGGGTATTGATCAGGAGGTTCCACCTCCTCTTCCCCACTAAACCGGGTCCCCTTAGTAAGGGTCCGGTGGCCCCTCATAAAAGGGGGAGTACTGTTAGGGATCTGCCAGGTACTTCATCTAGCTATACTCCTGGGATTAATCAATCCACACCTGAGGCCAGACCTGCTCGACTGACACCATCTCCCACCAACCAGGGTGGCAGGCTCAGGAGTGGGAGAGCCTATCGCGGCCTGGTCTCTCGGAGTTAGCTCCGCCCCCTGCCCTTTATTACCTGCCCTGTGCTCTCCCTCAGTGCTTGTAATTCTTTTGGATTCCTGGCCTCTGCTGCTTGCTCCAGCCTGCTTCTGCCGTGCTTCTGCCTTGCTGCAGTTCTGCTTGACCTGCTTGCTTGCTTCTGTCTCTGTGCCTGCTCGGGTGTACTCACTTTGTCCTGGTCCTGACTGTTCGTTCGCCGCCCCGTTTCCTCGTGGCGTTCCGTGGCTACTGCCCCTTCCCTTGCGTGTTCCCTGTTTGTCTTCCTGTGCACTTAGCCAGCGTAGGGACCGCCGCCCAGTTGTACCTCGTCGCCTAGGGCGGGTCGTTGCAAGTAGGCAGGGACAGGGCGGTGGGTAGATTAGGGCTCACTTTCCCTTCACCTCCTTCCTGCCATTACACTTATCTAGTAAGTTTCCCATAGCTCGCTATCTTTTTTTCTAAATTCTTCATGTACCCACTATCTGACAAATATAATAGAAGTAGCATTATTTACTCACCTAATATACCAAGAGCTGTTTTACAAATGGTTGGAGACTCATATGTATATTGGGCTTAAAGCCAATGCCTGTAGTGGTGCCATATGTTTCGATAAAGAACCAGGACTGAAGCAGATTTTGAGAGCTTTTGTGTGATGATAAATTGTGTAGACTTTGGATATCCAGACCTTGTACGTTTTCCAATGCGTAGCTATCATGTGTTGTACTATAGAATCAATACATTTTGTAAAAAAAAAAGTGCTTGTAAAGGGGTATACACTTCTGGGTGAATTAATTCTGTGTTTTCCTGTTTATTGTAAAAAAGTTGGACATTTTTTGGTATAGTTTTCAATTTTGTTTTATACTTGCACACATTTCATGTTAATGTTGTACTCTCATTTGATTTTGATTGGCTGTGTATAATCATGGAGATTTTATCTAGATTCTTTTACTATATTTTATATGTTATTCTGTTACATTGAAGTTAGATGTACCTCAAATCATTATAGTTACATTGGTAATATGGTGAGATTGCTATCATATCACTGTGTCATTTCCATTATGTTCATCTAATTTCCAATGGAGATGTCTGGTCAGAAGTGGTTTGTTTGGTTCAGTTGTTGGGCCCTCCTTGGATATTGGTGCTTCATGTGAAGTGGAATAACTTAGGGTAGGTCCCTTTAGCTGGATTTGGTCAGGGCAATAAAGAGAGATGTAATGCTTATGTTATTGCTCCTCTCTCTCTCAAGGTAAAATTGTGTGGTCTGAGATGGTATCATGTTTGTTTTGGAGAAATACCACAGACCAATAACCTTAAAAGGTATTGGGAATAAAGAGGTCTGCTTTTTTCAAAATTCTGTGTAGGTGTCATAGTATGGCGCCATTTGCTGGTTAGGAAGTCACCTGATTTGATTTTAGTGATGGTGTTCACTGTGTTTTTTTAGCCTTTGAAACCAGTGACTCCACAGGGACTTGGTTTTGGTAAATTTGTCACCAGTCTCTACTTCTGTGTACCAGAGTAGTATGTGATATCTGATAGCCAGGGGTTTGAAACTATTTTTTTAAGAATTCTGTACTGACTGGATTTCCGCATTATGAGGTCCTAGGCTATAGGAACTTTAGTATTTGCTGCTATTTACAATAAGTGACACATAAGATTGGTAAAGACACCAATTTTGTAGATGGAGAGGAAAGGCTGAAGGGGAGGAGGAGGCCTTTATTTGAAGATAACAATTCTTGTGTTATGTTCAAAAGTCTTATCTAGTAAGTTTCCCATAGGAAGGTATTGGGAATAGAGACATATTTTTTTTTCAAAATTCCATGTAGGTGTCGTGGTATGGCACCATTTGCTTGTTAGGAAGTCATATGAGTTTATTTTACATGATGGTGTTCATTATGTTATTTTAGTCTTTGAAGCCAGTGACTCCATAGGGACTTGTTTTTTGATTAAATTTGCCACCAGTCTCTACTTATTTGTCCCAGAGTAGTATGTGATATCTCATAGGCAGGGATTTGAAACTATTTTTTTAAGAATTCTGGACTGACTGGTTTCCTGGATGATGAGGTCTTAGGCTATGGGAACTTTACTGTCTGCTAATTTTTATAATAAGTAACGCAAAGAATTGGTAAAGACACCAATTTTGGAGATGGAGAGGAAAGGCTGAAGGGGAGGAGGAGGCCTTTATTTGAAGATAACAATTCTTGTTTTGTTATGTTCAAAAGTCTTATCTAGTAAGTTTCCCATAGCTCGCTATCTTTTTTTCCAAATTCTTCATGTACCCACTATCTGACAAATATAATAGAAGTAGCATTATTTACTCACCTAATATACCAAGAGCTGTTTTACAAATGGTTGGAGACTCATATGTATATTGGGCTTAAAGCCAATGCCTGTAGTGGTGCCATATGTTTAGATAAAGAACCAGGACTGAAGCAGATTTAGAGAGCTTTTATGTGATGATAAATTGTGTAGACTTAGGATATCCAGACCTTGTACGTTTTCCAATGCATAGCCATCATGTGTTGTACTATAGAATCAATACATTTTGTAAAAAAAAAAGTGCTTGTAAAGGGGTATACACTTCTGGGTGAATTAATTCTGTGTTTTCCTGTTTACTGTAAAAAAGTTGGGATTTTTTGGTATAGTTTTCAATTTTGTTTTATACTTGCACACATTTCATGTTAATGTTGTACTCTCATTTGATTTTGATTGGCTGTGTATAATCATGGAGATTTTATCTAGATTATTTTACTATATTTTAAAATGTTATTCTGTTACATTGAAGTTAGATGTACCTCAAATCATTATAGTTACATTGGTAATATGGTGAGATTGCTATCATATCACTGTGTCATTTCCATTATGTTCATCTAATTTCCAATGGAGATGTCTGGTCAGAAGTGGTTTGTTTGGTTCAGTTGCTGGGCCCTCCTTGGATATTGGTGCTTCATGTGAAGTGGAATAACTTAGGGTAGGTCCCTTTAGCTGGATTTGGTCAGGGCAATAAAGAGAGATGTAATGCTTATGTTATTGCTCCTCTCTCTCTCTCAAGGTAAAATTGTGTGGTCTGAGATGGTATCATGTTTGTTTTGGAGAAATACCACAGACCAATAACCTTGAAAGGTATTGGGAATAAAGAGGTCTGCTTTTTTCAAAATTCTGTGTAGGTGTCATAGTATGGCGCCATTTGCTGGTTAGGAAGTCACCTGATTTGATTTTAGTGATGGTGTTCACTGTGTTTTTTTAGTCTTTGAAACCAGTGACTCCACAGGGACTTGGTTTTGGTAAATTTGTCACCAGTCTCTACTTCTGTGTACCAGAGTAGTATGTGATAGCTGATAGCCAGGGGTTTGAAACTATTTTTTTAAGAATTCTGTACTGACTGGATTTCCGGATTATGAGGTCCTAGGCTATAGGAACTTTAGTATTTGCTGCTATTTACAATAAGTGACACATAAGATTGGTAAATACACCAATTTTGGAGATGGAGAGGCAAGGCTGAAGGGGAGGAGGAGGCCTTTATTTGAAGATAACAATTCTTGTGTTATGTTCAAAAGTCTTATCTAGTAAGTTTCCCATAGGAAGGTATTGGGAATAGAGACATATTTTTTTTTCAAAATTCCATGTAGGTGTCGTGGTATGGCACCATTTGCTTGTTAGGAAGTCATATGAGTTTATTTTACATGATGGTGTTCATTATGTTATTTTAGTCTTTGAAGCCAGTGACTCCATAGGGACTTGTTTTTTGATTAAATTTGCCACCAGTCTCTACTTATTTGTCCCAGAGTAGTATGTGATATCTCATAGGCAGGGATTTGAAACTATTTTTTTAAGAATTCTGGACTGACTGGTTTCCTGGATGATGAGGTCTTAGGCTATGGGAACTTTACTGTCTGCTAATTTTTATAATAAGTAACGCAAAGAATTGGTAAAGACACCAATTTTGGAGATGGAGAGGAAAGGCTGAAGGGGAGGAGGAGGCCTTTATTTGAAGATAACAATTCTTGTTTTGTTATGTTCAAAAGTCTTATCTAGTAAGTTTCCCATAGCTCGCTATCTTTTTTTCCAAATTCTTCATGTACCCACTATCTGACAAATATAATAGAAGTAGCATTATTTACTCACCTAATATACCAAGAGCTGTTTTACAAATGGTTGGAGACTCATATGTATATTGGGCTTAAAGCCAATGCCTGTAGTGGTGCCATATGTTTAGATAAAGAACCAGGACTGAAGCAGATTTAGAGAGCTTTTATGTGATGATAAATTGTGTAGACTTAGGATATCCAGACCGTGTACGTTTTCCAATGCATAGCCATCATGTGTTGTACTATAGAATCAATACATTTTGTAAAAAAAAAAGTGCTTGTAAAGGGGTATACACTTCTGGGTGAATTAATTCTGTGTTTTCCTGTTTACTGTAAAAAAGTTGGGATTTTTTGGTATAGTTTTCAATTTTGTTTTATACTTGCACACATTTCATGTTAATGTTGTACTCTCATTTGATTTTGATTGGCTGTGTATAATCATGGAGATTTTATCTAGATTATTTTACTATATTTTAAAATGTTATTCTGTTACATTGAAGTTAGATGTACCTCAAATCATTATAGTTACATTGGTAATATGGTGAGATTGCTATCATATCACTGTGTCATTTCCATTATGTTCATCTAATTTCCAATGGAGATGTCTGGTCAGAAGTGGTTTGTTTGGTTCAGTTGCTGGGCCCTCCTTGGATATTGGTGCTTCATGTGAAGTGGAATAACTTAGGGTAGGTCCCTTTAGCTGGATTTGGTCAGGGCAATAAAGAGAGATGTAATGCTTATGTTATTGCTCCTCTCTCTCTCTCAAGGTAAAATTGTGTGGTCTGAGATGGTATCATGTTTGTTTTGGAGAAATACCACAGACCAATAACCTTGAAAGGTATTGGGAATAAAGAGGTCTGCTTTTTTCAAAATTCTGTGTAGGTGTCATAGTATGGCGCCATTTGCTGGTTAGGAAGTCACCTGATTTGATTTTAGTGATGGTGTTCACTGTGTTTTTTTAGTCTTTGAAACCAGTGACTCCACAGGGACTTGGTTTTGGTAAATTTGTCACCAGTCTCTACTTCTGTGTACCAGAGTAGTATGTGATAGCTGATAGCCAGGGGTTTGAAACTATTTTTTTAAGAATTCTGTACTGACTGGATTTCCGCATTATGAGGTCCTAGGCTATAGGAACTTTAGTATTTGCTGCTATTTACAATAAGTGACACATAAGATTGGTAAAGACACCGATTTTGTAGATGGAGAGGAAAGGCTGAAGGGGAGGAGGAGGCCTTTATTTGAAGATAACAATTCTTGTGTTATGTTCAAAAGTCTTATCTAGTAAGTTTCCCATAGGAAGGTATTGGGAATAGAGACATATTTTTTTTTTCAAAATTCCATGTAGGTGTCGTGGTATGGCACCATTTGCTTGTTAGGAAGTCATATGAGTTTATTTTACATGATGGTGTTCATTATGTTATTTTAGTCTTTGAAGCCAGTGACTCCATAGGGACTTGTTTTTTGATTAAATTTGCCACCAGTCTCTACTTATTTGTCCCAGAGTAGTATGTGATATCTCATAGCCAGGGGTTTGAAACTATTTTTTTAAGAATTCTGTACTGACTGGATTTCCGGATTATGAGGTCCTAGGCTATAGGAACTTTAGTATGTGCTGCTATTTACAATAAGTGACACATAAGATTGGTAAATACACCAATTTTGGAGATGGAGAGGCAAGGCTGAAGGGGAGGAGGAGGCCTTTATTTGAAGATAACAATTCTTGCGTTGTTATGTTCAAAAGTCTTATTTAGTAAGTTTCCCATAGGAAGGTATTGGGAATAGAGACATATTTTTTTTTCAAAATTCCATGTAGGTGTCGTGGTATGGCACCATTTGCTTGTTAGGAAGTCATATGAGTTTATTTTACATGATGGTGTTCATTATGTTATTTTAGTCTTTGAAGCCAGTGACTCTATAGGGACTTGTTTTTTGATTAAATTTGCACCAGTCTCTACTTATTTGTCCCAGAGTAGTATGTGATATCTCATAGGCAGGGATTTGAAACTATTTTTTTAAGAATTCTGGACTGACTGGTTTCCTGGATGATGAGGTCTTAGGCTATGGGAACTTTACTGTCTGCTGATTTTTATAATAAGTAACGCAAAGAATTGGTAAAGACACCAATTTTGGAGATGGAGAGGAAAGGCTGAAGGGGAGGAGGAGGCCTTTATTTGAAGATAGCAATTCTTGTGTTGTTATGTTCAAAAGTCTTATCTAGTAAGTTTCCCATAGCTCGCTATCTTTTTTTCTAAATTCTTCATGTACCCACTATCTGACAAATATAATAGAAGTAGCATTATTTACTCACCTAATATTCCAAGAGCTGTTTTACAAATGGTTGGAGACTCATATGTATATTGGGCTTAAAGCCAATGCCTGTAGTGGTGCCATATGTTTCGATAAAGAACCAGGACTGAAGCAGATTTTGAGAGCTTTTGTGTGATGATAAATTGTGTAGACTTTGGATATCCAGACCTTGTACGTTTTCCAATGCGTAGCTATCATGTGTTGTACTATAGAATCAATACATTTTGTAAAAAAAAAAGTGCTTGTAAAGGGGTATACACTTCTGGGTGAATTAATTCTGTGTTTTCCTGTTTATTGTAAAAAAGTTGGACATTTTTTGGTATAGTTTTCAATTTTGTTTTATACTTGCACACATTTCATGTTAATGTTGTACTCTCATTTGATTTTGATTGGCTGTGTATAATCATGGAGATTTTATCTAGATTCTTTTACTATATTTTATATGTTATTCTGTTACATTGAAGTTAGATGTACCTCAAATCATTATAGTTACATTGGTAATATGGTGAGATTGCTATCATATCACTGTGTCATTTCCATTATGTTCATCTAATTTCCAATGGAGATGTCTGGTCAGAAGTGGTTTGTTTGGTTCAGTTGTTGGGCCCTCCTTGGATATTGGTGCTTCATGTGAAGTGGAATAACTTAGGGTAGGTCCCTTTAGCTGGATTTGGTCAGGGCAATAAAGAGAGATGTAATGCTTATGTTATTGCTCCTCTCTCTCTCAAGGTAAAAATGTGTGGTCTGAGATGGTATCATGTTTGTTTTGGAGAAATACCACAGACCAATAACCTTGAAAGGTATTGGGAATAAAGAGGTCTGCTTTTTTCAAAATTCTGTGTAGGTGTCATAGTATGGCGCCATTTGCTGGTTAGGAAGTCACCTGATTTGATTTTAGTGATGGTGTTCACTGTGTTTTTTTAGTCTTTGAAACCAGTGACTCCACAGGGACTTGGTTTTGGTAAATTTGTCACCAGTCTCTACTTCTGTGTACCAGAGTAGTATGTGATATCTGATAGCCAGGGGTTTGAAACTATTTTTTTAAGAATTCTGTACTGACTGGATTTCCGCATTATGAGGTCCTAGGCTATAGGAACTTTAGTATTTGCTGCTATTTACAAATAAGTGACACATAAGATTGGTAAAGACACCAATTTTGGAGATGGAGAGGAAAGGCTGAAGGGGAGGAGGAGGCCTTTATTTGAAGATAACAATTCTTGTGTTGTTATGTTCAAAAGTCTTATCTAGTAAGTTTCCCATAGGAAGGAATTGGGAATAGAGACATATTTATTTTTCAAAATTCCATGTAGGTGTCGTGGTATGGCACCATTTGCTTGTTAGGAAGTCATATGAGTTTATTTTACATGATGGTGTTCATTATGTTATTTTAGTCTTTGAAGCCAGTGACTCCATAGGGACTTGTTTTTTGATTAAATTTGCCACCAGTCTCTACTTATTTGTCCCAGAGTAGTATGTGATATCTCATAGGCAGGGATTTGAAACTATTTTTTTTAAGAATTCTGGACTGACTGGTTTCCTGGATGATGAGGTCTTAGGCTATGGGAACTTTACTGTCTGCTGATTTTTATAATAAGTAACGCAAAGAATTGGTAAAGACACCAATTTTGGAGATGGAGAGGAAAGGCTGAAGGGGAGGAGGAGGCCTTTATTTGAAGATAAAAATTCTTGTGTTGTTATGTTCAAAAGTCTTATCTAGTAAGTTTCCCATAGCTCGCTATCTTTTTTTCCAAATTCTTCATGTACCCACTATCTGACAAATATAATAGAAGTAGCATTATTTACTCACCTAATATACCAAGAGCTGTTTTACAAATGGTTGGAGACTCATATATATATTGGGCTTAAAGCCAATGCCTGTAGTGGTGCCATATGTTTAGATAAAGAACCATGACTGAAGCAGATTTAGAGAGCTTTTGTGTGATGATAAATTGTGTAGACTTAGGATATCCAGACCTTGTACGTTTTCCAATGCATAGCCATCATGTGTTGTACTATAGAATCAATACATTTTGTAAAAAAAAAAGTGCTTGTAAAGGGGTATACACTTCTGGGTGAATTAATTCTGTGTTTTCCTGTTTACTGTAAAAAAGTTGGGATTTTTTTGGTATAGTTTTCAATTTTGTTTTATACTTGCACACATTTCATGTTAATGTTGTACTCTCATTTGATTTTGATTGGCTGTGTATAATCATGGAGATTTTATCTAGATTATTTTACTATATTTTATATGTTATTCTGTTACATTGAAGTTAGATGTACCTCAAATCATTATAGTTACATTGGTAATATGGTGAGATTGCTATCATATCACTGTGTCATTTCCATTATGTTCATCTAATTTCCAATGGAGATGTCTGGTCAGAAGTGGTTTGTTTGGTTCAGTTGCTGGGCCCTCCTTGGATATTGGTGCTTCATGTGAAGTGGAATAACTTAGGGTAGGTCCCTTTAGCTGGATTTGGTCAGGGCAATAAAGAGAGATGTAATGCTTATGTTATTGCTCCTCTCTCTCTCAAGGTAAAATTGTGTGGTCTGAGATGGTATCATGTTTGTTTTGGAGAAATACCACAGACCAATAACCTTAAAAGGTATTGGGAATAAAGAGGTCTGCTTTTTTCAAAATTCTGTGTAGGTGTCATAGTATGGCACCATTTGCTGGTTAGGAAGTCACCTGATTTGATTTTAGTGATGGTGTTCACTGTGTTTTTTTAGTCTTTGAAACCAGTGACTCCACAGGGACTTGGTTTTGGTAAATTTGTCACCAGTCTCTACTTCTGTGTACCAGAGTAGTATGTGATATCTGATAGCCAGGGGTTTGAAACTATTTTTTTTAAGAATTCTGTACTGACTGGATTTCCGCATTATGAGGTCCTAGGCTATAGGAACTTTAGTATTTGCTGCTATTTACAATAAGTGACACATAAGATTGGTAAAGACACCAATTTTGTAGATGGAGAGGAAAGGCTGAAGGGGAGGAGGAGGCCTTTATTTGAAGATAACAATTCTTGTGTTATGTTCAAAAGTCTTATCTAGTAAGTTTCCCATAGGAAGGTATTGGGAATAGAGACATATTTTTTTTTCAAAATTCCATGTAGGTGTCGTGGTATGGCACCATTTGCTTGTTAGGAAGTCATATGAGTTTATTTTACATGATGGTGTTCATTATGTTAGTTTAGTCTTTGAAGCCAGTGACTCCATAGGGACTTGTTTTTTGATTAAATTTGCCACCAGTCTCTACTTATTTGTCCCAGAGTAGTATGTGATATCTCATAGGCAGGGATTTGAAACTATTTTTTTAAGAATTCTGGACTGACTGGTTTCCTGGATGATGAGGTCTTAGGCTATGGGAACTTTACTGTCTGCTGATTTTTATAATAAGTAACGCAAAGAATTGGTAAAGACACCAATTTTGGAGATGGAGAGGAAAGGCTGAAGGGGAGAAGGAGGCCTTTATTTGATGATAACAATTCTTGTGTTGTTATGTTCAAAAGTCTTATCTAGTAAGTTTCCCATAGCTCGCTATCTTTTTTTCCAAATTCTTCATGTACCCACTATCTGACAAATATAATAGAAGTAGCATTATTTACTCACCTAATATACCAAGAGCTGTTTTACAAATGGTTGGAGACTCATATGTATATTGGGCTTAAAGCCAATGCCTGTAGTGGTGCCATATGTTTAGATAAAGAACCAGGACTGAAGCAGATTTAGAGAGCTTTTATGTGATGATAAATTGTGTAGACTTAGGATATCCAGACCTTGTACGTTTTCCAATGCGTAGCCATCATGTGTTGTACTATAGAATCAATACATTTTGTAAAAAAAAAAAGTGCTTGTAAAGGGGTATACACTTCTGGGTGAATTAATTCTGTGTTTTCCTGTTTACTGTAAAAAAGTTGGGATTTTTTTGGTATAGTTTTCAATTTTGTTTTATACTTGCACACATTTCATGTTAATGTTGTACTCTCATTTGATTTTGATTGGCTGTGTATAATCATGGAGATTTTATCTAGATTATTTTACTATATTTTAAAATGTTATTCTGTTACATTGAAGTTAGATGTACCTCAAATCATTATAGTTACATTGGTAATATGGTGAGATTGCTATCATATCACTGTGTCATTTCCATTATGTTCATCTAATTTCCAATGGAGATGTCTGGTCAGAAGTGGTTTGTTTGGTTCAGTTGCTGGGCCCTCCTTGGATATTGGTGCTTCATGTGAAGTGGAATAACTTAGGGTAGGTCCCTTTAGCTGGATTTGGTCAGGGCAATAAAGAGAGATGTAATGCTTATGTTATTACTCATCTCTCTCTCAAGGTAAAATTGTGTGGTCTGAGATGGTATCAGGTTTGTTTTGGAGAAATACCACAGACCAATAACCTTGAAAGGTATTGGGAATAAAGAGGTCTGCTTTTTTCAAAATTCTGTGTAGGTGTCATAGTATGGCGCCATTTGCTGGTTAGGAAGTCACCTGATTTGATTTTAGTGATGGTGTTCACTGTGTTTTTTTAGTCTTTGAAACCAGTGACTCCACAGGGACTTGGTTTTGGTAAATTTGTCACCAGTCTCTACTTCTGTGTACCAGAGTAGTATGTGATATCTGATAGCCAGGGGTTTGAAACAATTTTTTTAAGAATTCTGTACTGACTGGATTTCCGCATTATGAGGTCCTAGGCTATAGGAACTTTAGTATTTGCTGCTATTTACAATAAGTGACACATAAGATTGGTAAAGACACCAATTTTGGAGATGGAGATGAAAGGCTGAAGGGGAGGAGGAGGCCTTTATTTGAAGATAACAATTCTTGTGTTGTTATGTTCAAAAGTCTTATCTAGTAAGTTTCCCATAGGAAGGTATTGGGAATAGAGACATATTTTTTTTTCAAAATTCCATGTAGGTGTCGTGGTATGGCACCATTTGCTTGTTAGGAAGTCATATGAGTTTATTTTACATGATGGTGCTCATTATGTTATTTTAGTCTTTGAAGCCAGTGACTCCATAGGGACTTGTTTTTTGATTAAATTTGCCACCAGTCTCTACTTATTTGTCCCAGAGTAGTATGTGATATCTCATAGGCAGGGATTTGAAACTATTTTTTTAAGAATTCTGGACTGACTGGTTTCCTGGATGATGAGGTCTTAGGCTATGGGAACTTTACTGTCTGCTGATTTTTATAATAAGTAACGCAAAGAATTGGTAAAGACACCAATTTTGGAGATGGAGAGGAAAGGCTGAAGGGGAGGAGGAGGCCTTTATTTGAAGATAACAATTCTTGTGTTGTTATGTTCAAAAGTCTTATCTAGTAAGTTTCCCATAGCTCGCTATCTTTTTTTCCAAATTCTTCATGTACCCACTATCTGACAAATATAATTGAAGTAGCATTATTTACTCACCTAATATTCCAAGAGCTGTTTTACAAATGGTTGGAGACTCATATGTATATTGGACTTAAAGCCAATGCCTGTAGTGGTGCCATAGGTTTAGATAAAGAACCAGGACTGAAGCAGATTTTGAGAGCTTTTGTGTGATGATAAATTGTGTAGACTTAGGATATCCAGACCTTGTACGTTTTCCAATGCGTAGCTATCATTTGTTGTACTATAGAATCAATACATTTTGTAAAAAAAAAAGTGCTTGTAAAGGGGTATACACTTCTGGGTGAATTAATTCTGTGTTTTCCTGTTTATTGTAAAAAAGTTGGAAATTTTTTGGTATAGTTTTCAATTTTGTTTTATACTTGCACACATTTCATGTTAATGTTGTACTCTCATTTGATTTTGATTGGCTGTGTATAATCATGGAGATTTTATCTAGATTATTTTACTATATTTTATATGTTATTCTGTTACATTGAAGTTAGATGTACCTCAAATCATTATAGTTACATTGGTAATATGGTGAGATTGCTATCATATCACTGTGTCATTTCCATTTTGTTCATCTAATTTCCAATGGAGATGTCTGGTCAGAAGTGGTTTGTTTGGTTCAGTTGCTGGGCCCTCCTTGGATATTGGTGCTTCATGTGAAGTGGAATAACTTAGGGTAGGTCCCTTTAGCTGGATTTGGTCAGGGCAATAAAGAGAGATGTAATGCTTATGTTATTGCTCCTCTCTCTCTCAAGGTAAAAATGTGTGGTCTGAGATGGTATCATGTTTGTTTTGGAGAAATACCACAGACCAATAACCTTGAAAGGTATTGGGAATAAAGAGGTCTGCTTTTTTCAAAATTCTGTGTAGGTGTCATAGTATGGCGCCATTTGCTGGTTAGGAAGTCACCTGATTTGATTTTAGTGATGGTGTTCACTGTGTTTTTTTAGCCTTTGAAACCAGTGACTCCACAGGGACTTGGTTTTGGTAAATTTGTCACCAGTCTCTACTTCTGTGTACCAGAGTAGTATGTGATATCTGATAGCCAGGGGTTTGAAACTATTTTTTTAAGAATTCTGTACTGACTGGATTTCCGCATTATGAGGTCCTAGGCTATAGGAACTTTAGTATTTGCTGCTATTTACAATAAGTGACACATAAGATTGGTAAAGACACCAATTTTGTAGATGGAGAGGCAAAGCTGAAGGGGAGGAGGAGGACTTTATTTGAAGATAACAATTCTTGTGTTGTTATGTTCAAAAGTCTTATCTAGTAAGTTTCCCATAGGAAGGTATTGGGAATAGAGACATATTTTTTTTTCAAAATTCCATGTAGGTGTCGTGGTATGCCACCATTTGCTTGTTAGGAAGTTATATAAGTTTATTTTACATGATGGTGCTCATTATGTTATTTTAGTCTTTGAAGCCAGTGACTCCATAGGGACTTGTTTTTTGATTAAATTTGCCACCAGTCTCTACTTATTTGTCCCAGAGTAGTATGTGATATCTCATAGGCAGGGATTTGAAACTATTTTTTTAAGAATTCTGGACTGACTGGTTTCCTGGATGATGAGGTCTTAGGCTATGGGAACTTTACTGTCTGCTGATTTTTATAATAAGTAACGCAAAGAATTGGTAAAGACACCAATTTTGGAGATGGAGAGGAAATGCTGAAGGGGAGGAGGAGGCCTTTATTTGAAGATAAAAATTCTTGTGTTGTTATGTTCAAAAGTCTTATCTAGTAAGTTTCCCATAGCTCGCTATCTTTTTTTCCAAATTCTTCATGTACCCACTATCTGACAAATATAATAGAAGTAGCATTATTTACTCACCTAATATACCAAGAGCTGTTTTACAAATGGTTGGAGACTCATATGTATATTGGGCTTAAAGCCAATGCCTGTAGTGGTGCCATAGGTTTAGATAAAGAACCAGGACTGAAGCAGATTTTGAGAGCTTTTATGTGATGATAAATTGTGTAGACTTAGGATATCCAGACCTTGTACGTTTTCCAATGCATAGCCATCATGTGTTGTACTATAGAATCAATACATTTTGTAAAAAAAAAAGTGCTTGTAAAGGGGTATACACTTCTGGGTGAATTAATTCTGTGTTTTCCTGTTTATTGTAAAAAAGTTGGAAATTTTTTGGTATAGTTTTCAATTTTGTTTTATACTTGCACACATTTCATGTTAATGTTGTACTCTCATTTGATTTTGATTGGCTGTGTATAATCATGGAGATTTTATCTAGATTATTTTACTATATTTTATATGTTATTCTGTTACATTGAAGTTAGATGTACCTCAAATCATTATAGTTACATTGGTAATATGGTGAGATTGCTATCATATCACTGTGTCATTTCCATTATGTTCATCTAATTTCCAATGGAGATGTCTGGTCAGAAGTGGTTTGTTTGGTTCAGTTGCTGGGCCCTCCTTGGATATTGGTGCTTCATGTGAAGTGGATTAACTTAGGGTAGGTCCCTTTAGCTGGATTTGGTCAGGGCAATAAAGAGAGATGTAATGCCTATGTTATTGCTCCTCTCTCTCAAGGTAAAATTGTGTGGTCTGAGATGGTATCATGTTTGCTTTGGAGAAATACCACAGACCAATAACCTTGAAAGGTATTGGGAATAAAGAGGTCTGCTTTTTTCAAAATTCTGTGTAGGTGTCATAGTATGGCGCCATTTGCTGGTTAGGAAGTCACCTGATTTGATTTTAGTGATGGTGTTCACTGTGTTTTTTTAGTCTTTGAAACCAGTGACTCCACAGGGACTTGGTATTGGTAAATTTGTCACCAGTCTCTACTTCTGTGTACCAGAGTAGTATGTGATATCTGATAGCCAGGGGTTTGAAACAATTTTTTTAAGAATTCTGTACTGACTGGATTTCCGCATTATGAGGTCCTAGGCTATAGGAACTTTAGTATTTGCTGCTATTTACAATAAGTGACACATAAGATTGGTAAAGACACCAATTTTGGAGATGGAGAGGAAAGGCTGAAGGGGAGGAGGAGGCCTTTATTTGAAGATAACAATTCTTGTGTTGTTATGTTCAAAAGTCTTATCTAGTAAGTTTCCCATAGGAAGGTATTGGGAATAGAGACATATTTTTTTTTCAAAATTCCATGTAGGTGTCGTGGTATGGCACCATTTGCTTGTTAGGAAGTCATATGAGTTTATTTTACATGATGGTGTTCATTATGTTATTTTAGTCTTTGAAGCCAGTGACTCCATAGGGACTTGTTTTTTGATTAAATTTTCCACCAGTCTCTACTTATTTGTCCCAGAGTAGTATGTGATATCTCATAGGCAGGGATTTGAAACAATTTTTTTAAGAATTCTGGACTGACTGGTTTCCTGGATGATGAGGTCTTAGGCTATGGGAACTTTACTGTCTGCTGATTTTTATAATAAGTAATGCAAAGAATTGGTAAAGACACCAATTTTGGAGATGGAGAGGAAAGGCTGAAGGGGAGGAGGAGGCCTTTATTTGAAGATAACAATTCTTGTGTTGTTATGTTCAAAAGTCTTATCTAGTAAGTTTCCCATAGCTCGCTATCTTTTTTTCCAAATTCTTCATGTACCCACTATCTGACAAATATAATAGAAGTAGCATTATTTACTCACCTAATATACCAAGAGCTGTTTTACAAATGGTTGGAGACTCATATGTATATTGGGCTTAAAGCCAATGCCTGTAGTGGTGCCATAGGTTTAGATAAAGAACCAGGACTGAAGCAGATTTTGAGAGCTTTTGTGTGATGACAAATCGTGTAGACTTAGGATATCCAGACCTTGTACGTTTTCCAATGCGTAGCTATCATGTGTTGTACTATAGAATCAATACATTTTGTAAAAAAAAAAGTGCTTGTAAAGGGGTATACACTTCTGGGTGAATTAATTCTGTGTTTTCCTGTTTATTGTAAAAAAGTTGGAAATTTTTTGGTATAGTTTTCAATTTTGTTTTATACTTGCACACATTTCATGTTAATGTTGTACTCTCATTTGATTTTGATTGGCTGTGTATAATCATGGAGATTTTATCTAGATTCTTTTACTATATTTTATATGTTATTCTGTTACATTGAAGTTAGATGTACCTCAAATCATTATAGTTACATTGGTAATATGGTGAGATTGCTATCATATCACTGTGTCATTTCCATTATGTTCATCTAATTTCCAATGGAGATGTCTGGTCAGAAGTGGTTTGTTTGGTTCAGTTGCTGGGCCCTCCTTGGATATTGGTGCTTCATGTGAAGTGGAATAACTTAGGGTAGGTCCCTTTAGCTGGATTTGGTCAGGGCAATAAAGAGAGATGTAATGCCTATGTTATTGCTCCTCTCTCTCAAGGTAAAATTGTGTGGTCTGAGATGGTATCATGTTTGTTTTGGAGAAATACCACAGACCAATAACCTTGAAAGGTATTGGGAATAAAGAGGTCTGCTTTTTTCAAAATTCTGTGTAGGTGTCATAGTATGGCGCCATTTGCTGGTTAGGAAGTCACCTGATTTGATTTTAGTGATGGTGTTCACTGTGTTATTTTAGTCTTTGAAACCAGTGACTCCACAGCGACTTGGTTTTGGTAAATTTGTCACCAGTCTCTACTTCTGTGTACCAGAGTAGTATGTGATATCTGATAGCCAGGGGTTTGAAACTATTTTTTTAAGAATTCTGTACTGACTGGATTTCCGCATTATGAGGTCATAGGCTATAGGAACTTTAGTATTTGCTGCTATTTACAATAAGTGACACATAAGATTGGTAAAGACACCAATTTTGGAGATGGAGAGGCAAGGCTGAAGGGGAGGAGGAGGCCTTTATTTGAACATAACAATTCTTGTGTTGTTATGTTCAAAAGTCTTATCTAGTAAGTTTCCCATATGAAGGTATTGGGAATAGAGAAATATTTTTTTTTCAAAATTCCATGTAGGTGTCGTGGTATGGCACCATTTGCTTGTTAGGAAGTCATATGAGTTTATTTTACATGATGGTGTTCATTATGTTATTTTAGTCTTTGAAGCGAGTGACTCCATAGGGACTTGTTTTTTGATTAAATTATAAACCAGTCTCTACTTATTTTTCCCAGAGTAGTATGTGATATCTCATAGGCAGGGATTTGAAACTATTTTTTTAAGAATTCTGGACTGACTGGTTTCCTGGATGATGAGGTCTTAGGCTATGGGAACTTTACTGTCTACTGATTTTTATAATAAGTAACGCAAAGAATTTGTAAAGACACCAATTTTGGAGATGGAGAGGAAAGGCTGAAGGGGAAGAGGAGGCCTTTATTTGAAGATAACAATTCTTGTGTTGTTATGTTCAAAAGTCTTATCTAGTAAGTTTCCCATAGCTCGCTATCTTTTTTTCCAAATTCTTCATGTACCCACTATCTGACAAATATAATATAAGTAGCATTATTTACTCACCTAATATACCAAGAGCTGTTTTACAAATGGTTGGAGACTCATATGTATATTGGGCTTAAAGCCAATGCCTGTAGTGGTGCCATAGGTTTAGATAAAGAACCAGGACTGAAGCAGATTTTGAGAGCTTTTGTGTGATGATAAATTGTGTAGACTTAGGATATCCAGACCTTGTATGTTTTCCAATGCATAGCTATCATGTGTTGTACTATAGAATCAATACATTTTGTAAAAAAAAAAGTGCTTGTAAAGGGGTATACACTTCTGGGTAAATTAATTCTGTGTTTTCCTGTTTATTGTAAAAAAGTTGGAAATTTTTTGGTATAGTTTTCAATTTTGTTTTATACTTGCACACATTTCATGTTAATGTTGTACTCTCATTTGATTTTGATTGGCTGTGTATAATCATGGAGATTTTATCTAGATTCTTTTACTATATTTTATATGTTATTCTGTTACATTGAAGTTAGATGTACCTCAAATCATTATAGTTAAATTGGTAATATGGTGAGATTGCTATCATATCACTGTGTCATTTCCATTATGTTCATCTAATTTCCAATGGAGATGTCTGGTCAGAAGTGCTTTGTTTGGTTCAGTTGCTGGGCCCTCCTTGGATATTGGTGCTTCATGTGAAGTGGAATAACTTAGGGTAGGTCCCTTTAGCTGGATTTGATCAGGGCAATAAAGAGAGATGTAATGCTTATGTTATTGCTCCTCTCTCTCAAGGTAAAATTGTGTGGTCTGAGATGGTATCATGTTTGTTTTGGAGAAATACCACAGACCAATAACCTTGAAAGGTATTGGGAATAAAGAGGTCTGCTTTTTTTCAAAATTCTGTGTAGGTGTCATAGTATGGCGCCATTTGCTGGTTAGGAAGTCATCTGATTTGATTTTAGTGATGGTGTTCACTGTGTTTTTTTAGTCTTTGAAACCAGTGACTCCACAGGGACTTGGTTTTGGTAAATTTGTCACCAGTCTCTACTTCTGTGTACCAGAGTAGTATGAGATATCTGATAGCCAGGGGTTTGAAACTATTTTTTTAAGAATTCTGTACTGACTGGATTTCCGCATTATGAGGTCATAGGCTATAGGAACTTTAGTATTTGCTGCTATTTACAATAAGTGACACATAAGATTGTTAAAGACACCAATTTTGGAGATGGAGAGGCAAGGCTGAAGGGGAGGAGGAGGCCTTTATTTGAAGATAACAATTCTTGTGTTGTTATGTTCAAAAGTCTTATCTAGTAAGTTTCCCATAGGAAGGTATTGGGAATAGAGACATATTTTTTTTTCAAAATTCCATGTAGGTGTCGTGGTATGGCACCATTTGCTTGTTAGGAAGTCATATGAGTTTATTTCACATGATGGTGTTCATTATGTTATTTTAGTCTTTGAAGCCAGTGACTCCATAGGGACTTGTTTTTTGATTAAATTTGCCACCAGTCTCTACTTATTTGTCCCAGAGTAGTATGTGATATCTCATAGGCAGGGATTTGAAACTATTTTTTTAAGAATTCTGGACTGACTGGTTTCCTGGATGATGAGGTCTTAGGCTATGGGAACTTTACTGTCTACTGATTTTTATAATAAGTAACGCAAAGAATTGGTAAAGACACCAATTTTGGAGATGGAGAGGAAAGGCTGAAGGGGAGGAGGAGGCCTTTATTTGAAGATAACAATTCTTGTATTGTTGTGGTCAAAAGTCTTATCTAGTAAGTTTCCCATAGCTCGCTATCTTTTTATCCAAATTCTTCATGTACCCACTATCTGACAAATATAATAGAAGTAGCATTATTTACTCACCTAATATACCAAGAGCTGTTTTACAAATGGTTGGAGACTCATATGTATATTGGGCTTAAAGCCAATGCCTGTAGTGGTGCCATATGTTTAGATAAAGAACCAGGACTGAAGCAGATTTTGAGAGCTTTTGTGTGATGATAAATTGTGTAGACTTAGGATATCCAGACCTTGTATGTTTTCCAATGCGTAGCTATCATGTGTTGTACTATAGAATCAATACATTTTGTAAAAAAAAAAGTGCTTGTAAAGGGGTATACACTTCTGGGTGAATTAATTCTGTGTCTTCCTGTTTATTGTAAAAAAGTTGGAAATTTTTTGGTATAGTTTTCAATTTTGTTTTATACTTGCACACATTTCATGTTAATGTTGTACTCTCATTTGATTTTGATTGGCTGTGTATAATCATGGAGATTTTATCTAGATTCTTTTACTATATTTTATATGTTATTCTGTTACATTCAAGTTAGATGTACCTCAAATCATTCTAGTTACATTGGTAATATGGTGAGATTGCTATCATATCACTGTGTCATTTCCATTATGTTCATCTAATTTCCAATGGAGATGTCTGGTCAGAAGTGGTTTGTTTGGTTCAGTTGCTGGGCCCTCCTTGGATATTGGTGCTTCATGTGAAGTGGAATAACTTAGGGTAGGTCCCTTTAGCTGGATTTGGTCGGGGCAATAAAGAGAGATGTAATGCTTATGTTATTGCTCCTCTCTCTCAAGGTAAAATTGTGTGGTCTGAGATGGTATCATGTTTGTTTTGGAGAAATACCACAGACCAATAACCTTGAAAGGAATTGGGAATAAAGAGGTCTGCTTTTTTCAAAATTCTGTGTAGGTGTCATAGTATGGCGCCATTTGCTGGTTAGGAAGTCATCTGATTTGATTTTAGTGATGGTGTTCACTGTGTTTTTTTAGTCTTTGAAACCAGTGACTCCACAGGGACTTGGTTTTGGTAAATTTGTCACCAGTCTCTACTTCTGTGTACCAGAGTAGTATGTCATATCTAATAGCCAGGGGTTTGAAACTATTTTTTTAAGAATTCTGTACTGACTGGATTTCCGCATTATGAGGTCCTAGGCTATAGGAACTTTAGTATTTGCTGCTATTTACAATAAGTGACACATAAGATTGGTAAAGACACCAATTTTGGAGATGGAGAGGAAAGGCTGAAGGGGAGGAGGAGGCCTTTATTTGAAGATAACAATTCTTGTGTTGTTATGTTCAAAAGTCTTATCTAGTAAGTTTCCCATAGGAAGGAATTGGGAATAGAGACATATTTTTTTTTCAAAATTCCATGTAGGTGTCGTGGTATGGCACCATTTGCTTGTTAGGAAGTCATATGAGTTTATTTTACATGATGGTGTTCATTATGTTATTTTAGTCTTTGAAGCCAGTGACTCCATAGGGACTTGTTTTTTTATTAAATTTGCCACCAGTCTCTACTTATTTGTCCCAGAGTAGTATGTGATATCTCATAGGCAGGGATTTGAAACTATTTTTTTAAGAATTCTGGACTGACTGGTTTCCTGGATGATGAGGTCTTAGGCTATGGGAACTTTACTGTCTGCTGATTTTTATAATAAGTAACGCAAAGAATTGGTAAAGACACCAATTTTGGAGATGGAGAGGAAAGGCTGAAGGGGAGGAGGAGGATTTTATTTGAAGATAACAATTCTTGTGTTGTTATGTTCAAAAGTCTTATCTAGTAAGTTTCCCATAGCTCGCTATCTTTTTTTCCAAATTTTTCATGTACCCACTATCTGACAAATATAATAGAAGTAGCATTATTTACTCACCTAATATACCAAGAGCTGTTTTACAAATGGTTGGAGACTCATATGTATATTGGGCTTAAAGCCAATGCCTGTAGTGGTGCCATAGGTTTAGATAAAGAACCAGGACTGAAGCAGATTTTGAGAGCTTTTGTGTGATGATAAATTGTGTAGACTTAGGATATCCAGACCTTGTACGTTTTCCAATGCATAGCTATCATGTGTTGTACTATAGAATCAATACATTTTTTAGTGCTTGTAAAGGGGTATACACTTCTGGGTGAATTTATTCTGTGTTTTCCTGTTTACTGTAAAAAAGTTGGGATTTTTTGGTATAGTTTTCAATTTTGTTTTATACTTACACACATTTCATGTTAATGTTGTACTCTCATTTGATTTTGATTGGCTGTGTATAATCATGGAGATTTTATCTAGATTCTTTTACTATATTTTATATGTTATTCTGTTACATTGAAGTTAAATGTACCTCAAATCATTATAGTTACATTGGTAATATGGTGAGATTGCTATCATATCACTGTGTCATTTCCATTATGTTCATCTAATTTCCAATGGAGATGTCTGGTCAGAAGTGGTTTGTTTGGTTCAGTTGCTGGGCCCTCCTTGGATATTGGTGCTTCATGTGAAGTGGAATAACTTAGGGTAGGTCCCTTTAGCTGGATTTGGTCAGGGCAATAAAGAGAGATGTAATGCTTATGTTATTGCTCCTCTCTCTCAAGGTAAAATTGTGTGGTCTGAGATGGTATCATGTTTGTTTTGGAGAAATACCACAGAATAATAACCTTGAAAGGAATTGGGAATAAAGAGGTCTGCTTTTTTCAAAATTCTGTGTAGGTGTCATAGTATGGCGCCATTTGCTGGTTAGGAAGTCATCTGATTTGATTTTAGTGATGGTGTTCACTGTGTTTTTTTAGTCTTTGAAACCAGTGACTCCACAGGGACTTGGTTTTGGTAAATTTGTCACCAGTCTCTACTTCTGTGTACCAGAGTAGTATGTGATATCTGATAGCCAGGGGTTTGAAACAATTTTTTTAAGAATTCTGTACTGACTGGATTTCCGCATTATGAGGTCCTAGGCTATAGGAACTTTAGTATTTGCTGCTATTTACAATAAGTGACACATAGGATTGGTAAAGACACCAATTTTGGAGATGGAGAGGCAAAGCTGAAGGGGAGGAGGAGGCCTTTATTTGAAGATAACAATTCTTGTGTTGTTATGTTCAAAAGTCTTATCTAGTAAGTTTCCCATAGGAAGGTATTGGGAATAGAGACATATTTTTTTTTCAAAATTCCATGAAGGTGTCGTGGTATGGCACCATTTGCTTGTTAGGAAGTTATATAAGTTTATTTTACATGATGGTGCTCATTATGTTATTTTAGTCTTTGAAGCCAGTGACTCCATAGGGACTTGTTTTTTGATTAAATTTGCCACCAGTCTCTACTTATTTGTCCCAGAGTAGTATGTGATATCTCATAGGCAGGGATTTGAAACAATTTTTTTAAGAATTCTGGACTGACTGGTTTCCTGGATGATGAGGTCTTAGGCTATGGGAACTTTACTGTCTGCTGATTTTTATAATAAGTAACGCAAAGAATTGGTAAAGACACCAATTTTGGAGATGGAGAGGGAAGGCTGAAGGGGAGGAGGAGGCCTTTATTTGAAGATAAAAATTCTTGTGTTGTTATGTTCAAAAGTCTTATCTAGTAAGTTTCCCATAGCTCGCTATCTTTTTTTTCCAAATTCTTCATGTACCCACTATCTGACAAATATAATAGAAGTAGCATTATTTACTCACCTAATATACCAAGAGCTGTTTTACAAATGGTTGGAGACTCATATGTATATTGGGCTTAAAGCCAATGCCTGTAGTGGTGCCATATGTTTAGATAAAGAACCAGGACTGAAGCAGATTTTGAGAGCTTTCATGTGATGATAAATTGTGTAGACTTAGGATATCCAGACCTTGTACGTTTTCCAATGCATAGCTATCATGTGTTGTACTATAGAATCAATACATTTAGTAAAAAAAAAAGTGCTTGTAAAGGGGTATACACTTCTGGGTGAATTAATTCTGTGTTTTCCTGTTTACTGTAAAAAAGTTGGGATTTTTTTGGTATAGTTTTCAATTTTGTTTTATACTTGCACACATTTCATGTTAATGTTGTACTCTCATTTGATTTTGATTGGCTGTGTATAATCATGGAGATTTTATCTAGATTATTTTACTATATTTTATATGTTATTCTGTTACATTGAAGTTAGATGTACCTCAAATCATTATAGTTACATTGGTAATATGGTGAGATTGCTATCATATCACTGTGTCATTTCCATTATGTTCATCTAATTTCCAATGGAGATGTCTGGTCAGAAGTGGTTTGTTTGGTTCAGTTGCTGGGCCCTCCTTGGATATTGGTGCTTCATGTGAAGTGGAATAACTTAGGGTAGGTCCCTTTAACTGGATTTGGTCAGGGCAATAAAGAGAGATGTAATGCTTATGTTATTGCTCCTCTCTCTCAAGGTAAAATTGTGTGGTCTGAGATGGTATCATGTTTGTTTTGGAGAAATACCACAGACCAATAACCTTGAAAGGTATTGGGAATAAAGAGGTCTGCTTTTTTCAAAATTCTGTGTAGGTGTCATAGTATGGCGCCATTTGCTGGTTAGGAAGTCACCTGATTTGATTTTAGTGATTGTGTTCACTGTGTTTTTTTAGTCTTTGAAACCAGTGACTCCACAGCGACTTGGTTTTGGTAAATTTGTCACCAGTCTCTACTTCTGTGTACCAGAGTAGTATGTGATATCTGATAGCCAGGGGTTTGAAACTATTTTTTTAAGAATTCTGTACTGACTGGATTTCCGCATTATGAGGTCATAGGCTATAGGAACTTTAGTATTTGCTGCTATTTACAATAAGTGACACATAAGATTGGTAAAGACACAAATTTTGGAGATGGAGAGGCAAGGCTGAAGGGGAGGAGGAGGCCTTTATTTGAAGATAACAATTCTTGTGTTGTTATGTTCAAAAGTCTTATCTAGTAAGTTTCCCATAGGAAGGTATTGGGAATAGGGAAATATTTTTTTTTCAAAATTCCATGTAGGTGTCGTGGTATGGCACCATTTGCTTGTTAGGAAGTCATATGAGTTTTTTTTACATGATGGTGTTCATTATGTTATTTTAGTCTTTGAAGCGAGTGACTCCATAGGGACTTGTTTTTTGATTAAATTTGCCACCAGTCTCTACTTATTTTTCCCAGAGTAGTATGTGATATCTCATAGGCAGGGATTTGAAACTATTTTTTTAAGAATTCTGGACTGACTGGTTTCCTGGATGATGAGGTCTTAGGCTATGGGAACTTTACTGTCTGCTGATTTTTATAATAAGTAACGCAATGAATTGGTAAAGACACCAATTTTTGAGATGGAGAGGAAAGGCTGAAGGGGAGGAGGAGGATTTTATTTGAAGATAACAATTCTTGTGTTGTTATGTTCAAAAGTCTTATCTAGTAAGTTTCCCATAGCTCGCTATCTTTTTTTCCAAATTTTTCATGTACCCACTATCTGACAAATATAATAGAAGTAGCATTATTTACTCACCTAATATACCAAGAGCTGTTTTACAAATGGTTGGAGACTCATATGTATATTGGGCTTAAAGCCAATGCCTGTAGTGGTGCCATAGGTTTAGATAAAGAACCAGGACTGAAGCAGATTTTGAGAGCTTTTGTGTGATGATAAATTGTGTAGACTTAGGATATCCAGACCTTGTACGTTTTCCAATGCATAGCTATCATGTGTTGTACTATAGAATCAATACATTTTGTAAAAAAAAGTGCTTGTAAAGGGGTATACACTTCTGGGTGAATTTATTCTGTGTTTTCCTGTTTACTGTAAAAAAGTTGGGATTTTTTGGTATAGTTTTCAATTTTGTTTTATACTTACACACATTTCATGTTAATGTTGTACTCTCATTTGATTTTGATTGGCTGTGTATAATCATGGAGATTTTATCTAGATTCTTTTACTATATTTTATATGTTATTCTGTTACATTGAAGTTAAATGTACCTCAAATCATTATAGTTACATTGGTAATATGGTGAGATTGCTATCATATCACTGTGTCATTTCCATTATGTTCATCTAATTTCCAATGGAGATGTCTGGTCAGAAGTGGTTTGTTTGGTTCAGTTGCTGGGCCCTCCTTGGATATTGGTGCTTCATGTGAAGTGGAATAACTTAGGGTAGGTCCCTTTAGCTGGATTTGGTCAGGGCAATAAAGAGAGATGTAATGCTTATGTTATTGCTCCTCTCTCTCAAGGTAAAATTGTGTGGTCTGAGATGGTATCATGTTTGTTTTGGAGAAATACCACAGAATAATAACCTTGAAAGGAATTGGGAATAAAGAGGTCTGCTTTTTTCAAAATTCTGTGTAGGTGTCATAGTATGGCGCCATTTGCTGGTTAGGAAGTCATCTGATTTGATTTTAGTGATGGTGTTCACTGTGTTTTTTTAGTCTTTGAAACCAGTGACTCCACAGGGACTTGGTTTTGGTAAATTTGTCACCAGTCTCTACTTCTGTGTACCAGAGTAGTATGTGATATCTGATAGCCAGGGGTTTGAAACTATTTATTTAAGAATTCTGTACTGACTGGATTTCCGGATTATGAGGTCCTAGGCTATAGGAACTTTAGTATTTGCTGCTATTTACAATAAGTGACACATAAGATTGGTAAAGACACCAATTTTGGAGATGGAGAGGCAAGGCTGAAGGGGAGGAGGAGGCCTTTATTTGAAGATAACAATTCTTGTGTTGTTATGTTCAAAAGTCTTATCTAGTAAGTTTCCCATAGGAAGGTATTGGAAATAGAGACATATTTTTTTTTCAAAATTCCATGTAGGTGTCGTGGTATGGCACCCTTTTCTTGTTAGGAAGTCATATGAGTTTATTTTACATGATGGTGTTCATTATGTTACTTTAGTCTTTGAAGCCAGTGACTCCATAGGGACTTGTTTTTTGATTAAATTTGCCACCAGTCTCTACTTATTTTTCCCAGAGTAGTATGTGATATCTCATAGGCAGGGATTTGAAACTATTTTTTTAAGAATTCTGGACTGACTGGTTTCCTGGATGATGAGGTCTTAGGCTATGGGAACTTTACTGTCTACTGATTTTTATAATAAGTAACGCAAAGAATTGGTAAAGACACCAATTTTGGAGATGGAGAGGAAAGGCTGAAGGGGAAGAGGAGGCCTTTATTTGAAGATAACAATTCTTGTGTTGTTATGTTCAAAAGTCTTATCTAGTAAGTTTCCCATAGCTCGCTATCTTTTTTTCCAAATTCTTCATGTACCCACTATCTGACAAATATAATAGAAGTAGCATTATTTACTCACCTAATATACCAAGAGCTGTTTTACAAATGGTTGGAGACTCATATGTATATTGGGCTTAAAGCCAATGCCTGTAGTGGTGCCATAGGTTTAGATAAAGAACCAGGACTGAAGCAGATTTTGAGAGCTTTTGTGTGATGATAAATTGTGTAGACTTAGGATATCCAGTTCTTGTGCGTTTTCCAATGCGTAGCTATCATGTGTTGTACTATAGAATCAATACATTTTGGAAAAAAAAGTGCTTGTAAAGGGGTATACACTTCTGGGTGAATTAATTCTGTGTTTTCCTGTTTATTGTAAAAAAGTTGTGATTTTTTGGTATAGTTTTCAATTTTGTTTTATATTTGCACACATTTCATGTTAATGTTGTACTCTCATTTGATTTTGATTGGCTGTGTATAATCATGGAGATTTTATCTAGATTCTTTTACTATATTTTATATGTTATTCTGTTACATTGAAGTTTGATGTACCTCAAATCATTATAGTTAAATTGGTAATATGGTGAGATTGCTATCATATCACTGTGTCATTTCCATTATGTTCATCTAATTTCCAATGGAGATGTCTGGTCAGAAGTGGTTTGTTTGGTTCAGTTGCTGGGCCCTCCTTGGATATTGGTGCTTCATGTGAAGTGGAATAACTTAGGGTAGGTCCCTTTAGCTGGATTTGGTCAGGGCAATAAAGAGAGATGTAATGCTTATGTTATTGCTCCTCTTTCTCAAGGTAAAATTGTGTGGTCTGAGATGGTATCATGTTTGTTTTGGAGAAATACTACAGACCAATAACCTTGAAAGGTATTGGGAATAAAGAGGTCTGCTTTTTTCAAAATTCTGTGTAGGTGTCATAGTATGGCGCCATTTGCTGGTTAGGAAGTTATCTGATTTGATTTTAGTGATGGTGTTCACTGTGTTTTTTTAGTCTTTGAAACCAGTGACTACACAGGGACTTGGTTTTGGTAAATTTGTCACCAGTCTCTACTTCTGTGTACCAGAGTAGTATGTGATATCTGATAGCCAGGGGTTTGAAACTATTTTTTTTAAGAATTCTGTACTGACTGGATTTCCGGATTATGAGGTCCTAGGCTATAGGAACTTTAGTATTTGCTGCTATTTACAATAAGTGACACATAAGATTGGTAAAGACACCAATTTTGGAGATGGAGAGGCAAGGCTGAAGGGGAGGAGGAGGCCTTCATTTGAAGATAACAATTCTTGTGTTGTTATGTTCAAAAGTCTTATCTAGTAAGTTTCCCATAGGAATGTATTGGGAATAGAGATATTTTTTTTTTCAAAATTCCATGTAGGTGTCGTGGTATGGCACCATTTGCATGTTAGGAAGTCATATGAATTTATTTTACATGATGGTGTTCATTATGTTATTTTAGTCTTTAAAGCCAGTGACTCCATAGGGACTTGTTTTTTGATTAAATTTGCCACCAGTCTCTACTTATTTGTCCCAGAGTAGTATGTGATATCTCATAGGCAGGGATTTGAAACTATTTTTTTAAGAATTCTGGACTGACTGGTTTCCTGGATGATGAGGTCTTAGGCTATGGGAACTTTACTGTCTGCTGATTTTTATAATAAGTAACGCAAAGAATTGGTAAAGACACCAATTTTTGAGATGGAGAGGAAAGGCTGAAGGGGAGGAGGAGGATTTTATTTGAAGATAACAATTCTTGTGTTGTTATGTTCAAAAGTCTTATCTAGTAAGTTTCCCATAGCTCGCTATCTTTTTTTCCAAATTTTTCATGTACCCACTATCTGACAAATATAATAGAAGTAGCATTATTTACTCACCTAATATACCAAGAGCTGTTTTACAAATGGTTGGAGACTCATATGTATATTGGGCTTAAAGCCAATGCCTGTAGTGGTGCCATAGGTTTAGATAAAGAACCAGGACTGAAGCAGATTTTGAGAGCTTTTGTGTGATGATAAATTGTGTAGACTTAGGATATCCAGACCTTGTACGTTTTCCAATGCATAGCTATCATGTGTTGTACTATAGAATCAATACATTTTGTAAAAAAAAGTGCTTGTAAAGGGGTATACACTTCTGGGTGAATTTATTCTGTGTTTTCCTGTTTACTGTAAAAAAGTTGGGATTTTTTGGTATAGTTTTCAATTTTGTTTTATACTTACACACATTTCATGTTAATGTTGTACTCTCATTTGATTTTGATTGGCTGTGTATAATCATGGAGATTTTATCTAGATTCTTTTACTATATTTTATATGTTATTCTGTTACATTGAAGTTAAATGTACCTCAAATCATTATAGTTACATTGGTAATATGGTGAGATTGCTATCATATCACTGTGTCATTTCCATTATGTTCATCTAATTTCCAATGGAGATGTCTGGTCAGAAGTGGTTTGTTTGGTTCAGTTGCTGGGCCCTCCTTGGATATTGGTGCTTCATGTGAAGTGGAATAACTTAGGGTAGGTCCCTTTAGCTGGATTTGGTCAGGGCAATAAAGAGAGATGTAATGCTTATGTTATTGCTCCTCTCTCTTAAGGTAAAATTGTGTGGTCTGAGATGGTATCATGTTTGTTCTGGAGAAATACCACAGAATAATAACCTTGAAAGGTATTGGGAATAAAGAGGTCTGCTTTTTTCAAAATTCTGTGTAGGTGTCATAGTATGGCGCCATTTGCTGGTTAGGAAGTCATCTGATTTGATTTTAGCGATGGTGTTCACTGTGTTTTTTTAGTCTTTGAAACCAGTGACTCCACAGGGACTTGGTTTTGGTAAATTTGTCACCAGTCTCTACTTCTGTGTACCAGAGTAGTATGTGATATCTGATAGCCAGGGGTTTGAAACTATTTATTTAAGAATTCTGTACTGACTGGATTTCCGGATTATGAGGTCCTAGGCTATAGGAACTTTAGTATTTGCTGCTATTTACAATAAGTGACACATAAGATTGGTAAAGACACCAATTTTGGAGATGGAGAGGCAAGGCTGAAGGGGAGGAGGAGGCCTTTATTTGAAGATAACAATTCTTGTGTTGTTATGTTCAAAAGTCTTATCTAGTAAGTTTCCCATAGGAAGGTATTGGAAATAGAGACATATTTTTTTTTAAAAATTCCATGTAGGTGTCGTGGTATGGCACACTTTTCTTGTTAGGAAGTCATATGAGTTTATTTTACATGATGGTGTTCATTATGTTATTTTAGTCTTTGAAGCCAGTGACTCCATAGGGACTTGTTTTTTGATTAAATTTGCCACCAGTCTCTACTTATTTTTCCCAGAGTAGTATGTGATATCTCATAGGCAGGGATTTGAAACTATTTTTTTAAGAATTCTGGACTGACTGGTTTCCTGGATGATGAGGTCTTAGGCTATGGGAACTTTACTGTCTACTGATTTTTATAATAAGTAACGCAAAGAATTGGTAAAGACACCAATTTTGGAGATGGAGAGGAAAGGCTGAAGGGGAAGAGGAGGCCTTTATTTGAAGATAACAATTCTTGTGTTGTTATGTTCAAAAGTCTTATCTAGTAAGTTTCCCATAGCTCGCTATCTTTTTTTCCAAATTCTTCATGTACCCACTATCTGACAAATATAATAGAAGTAGCATTATTTACTCACCTAATATACCAAGAGCTGTTTTACAAATGGTTGGAGACTCATATGTATATTGGGCTTAAAGCCAATGCCTGTAGTGGTGCCATAGGTTTAGATAAAGAACCAGGACTGAAGCAGATTTTGAGAGCTTTTGTGTGATGATAAATTGTGTAGACTTAGGATATCCAGTTCTTGTGCGTTTTCCAATGCGTAGCTATCATGTGTTGTACTATAGAATCAATACATTTTGGAAAAAAAAGTGCTTGTAAAGGGGTATACACTTCTGGGTGAATTAATTCTGTGTTTTCCTGTTTATTGTAAAAAAGTTGTGATTTTTTGGTATAGTTTTCAATTTTGTTTTATATTTGCACACATTTCATGTTAATGTTGTACTCTCATTTGATTTTGATTGGCTGTGTATAATCATGGAGATTTTATCTAGATTCTTTTACTATATTTTATATGTTATTCTGTTACATTGAAGTTTGATGTACCTCAAATCATTATAGTTAAATTGGTAATATGGTGAGATTGCTATCATATCACTGTGTCATTTCCATTATGTTCATCTAATTTCCAATGGAGATGTCTGGTCAGAAGTGGTTTGTTTGGTTCAGTTGCTGGGCCCTCCTTGGATATTGGTGCTTCATGTGAAGTGGAATAACTTAGGGTAGGTCCCTTTAGCTGGATTTGGTCAGGGCAATAAAGAGAGATGTAATGCTTATGTTATTGCTCCTCTTTCTCAAGGTAAAATTGTGTGGTCTGAGATGGTATCATGTTTGTTTTGGAGAAATACTACAGACCAATAACCTTGAAAGGTATTGGGAATAAAGAGGTCTGCTTTTTTCAAAATTCTGTGTAGGTGTCATAGTATGGCGCCATTTGCTGGTTAGGAAGTTATCTGATTTGATTTTAGTGATGGTGTTCACTGTGTTTTTTTAGTCTTTGAAACCAGTGACTACACAGGGACTTGGTTTTGGTAAATTTGTCACCAGTCTCTACTTCTGTGTACCAGAGTAGTATGTGATATCTGATAGCCAGGGGTTTGAAACTATTTTTTTTAAGAATTCTGTACTGACTGGATTTCCGGATTATGAGGTCCTAGGCTATAGGAACTTTAGTATTTGCTGCTATTTACAATAAGTGACACATAAGATTGGTAAAGACACCAATTTTGGAGATGGAGAGGCAAGGCTGAAGGGGAGGAGGAGGCCTTCATTTGAAGATAACAATTCTTGTGTTGTTATGTTCAAAAGTCTTATCTAGTAAGTTTCCCATAGGAATGTATTGGGAATAGAGATATTTTTTTTTTCAAAATTCCATGTAGGTGTCGTGGTATGGCACCATTTGCATGTTAGGAAGTCATATGAATTTATTTTACATGATGGTGTTCATTATGTTATTTTAGTCTTTAAAGCCAGTGACTCCATAGGGACTTGTTTTTTGATTAAATTTGCCACCAGTCTCTACTTATTTGTCCCAGAGTAGTATGTGATATCTCATAGGCAGGGATTTGAAACTATTTTTTTAAGAATTCTGGACTGACTGGTTTCCTGGATGATGAGGTCTTAGGGTATGGGAACTTTACTGTCTGCTGATTTTTATAATAAGTAACGTAAAGAATTGGTAAAGACACCAATTTTGGAGATGGAGAGGAAAGGCTGAAGGGGAGGAGGAGGCCTTTATTTGAAGATAACAATTCTTGTGTTGTTATGTTCAAAAGTCTTATCTAGTAAGTTTCCCATAGCTCGCTATCTTTTTTTCCAAATTCTTCATGTACCCACTATCTGACAATTATAATAGAAGTAGCATTATTTACTCACCTAATATTCCAAGAGCTGTTTTACAAATGGTTGGAGACTCATATGTATATTGGGCTAAAAGCCAATGCCTGTAGTGGTGCCATAGGTTTAGATAAAGAACCAGGACTGAAGCAGATTTTGAGAGCTTTTGTGTGATGATAAATTGTGTAGACTTAGAATATCCAGACCTTGTACGTTTTCCAATGCGTAGCTATCATGTGTTGTACTATAGAATCAATACATTTTGTAAAAAAAAGTGCTTGTAAAGGGGTATACACTTCTGGGTGAATTAATTCTGTGTTTTCCTGTTTACTGTAAAAAAGTTGGGATTTTTTGGTATAGTTTTCAATTTTGTTTTATGCTTACACACATTTCATGTTAATGTTGTACTCTTATTTGATTTTGATTGGCTGTGTATAATCATTGAGATTTTATCTAGATTCTTTTACTATATTTTATATGTTATTCTGTTACATTGAAGTTAGATGTACCTCAAATCATTATAGTTACATTGGTAATATGGTGAGATTGCTATCATATCACTGTGTCATTTCCATTATGTTCATCTTTTTTCCAATGGAGATGTCTGGTCAGAAGTGGTTTGTTTGGTTCAGTTGCTGGGCCCTCCTTGGATATTGGTGCTTTATGTGAAGTGGAATAACTTAGGGTAGGTCCCTTTAGCTGGATTTGGTCAGGGCAATAAAGAGAGATGTAATGCTTATGTTATTGCTCGTCTCTCTCAAGGTAAAATTGTGTGGTCTGAGATGGTATCAGGTTTGTTTTGGAGAAATACCACAGACCAATAACCTTGAAAGGTATTGGGAATAAAGAGGTCTGCTTTTTTCAAAATTCTGTGTAGGTGTCATAGTATGGCGCCATTTGCTGGTTAGGAAGTCATCTGATTTGATTTTAGTGATGGTGTTCACTGTGTTTTTTTAGTCTTTGAAACCAGTGACTCCACAGGGTCTTGGTTTTGGTAAATTTGTCACCAGTCTCTACTTCTGTGTACCAGAGTAGTATGTGATATCTGATAACCAGGGGTTTGAAACTATTTTTTTAAGAATTCTGTACTGACTGGATTTCCGGATTATGAGGTCCTAGGCTATAGGAACTTTAGTATTTGCTGCTATTTACAATAAGTGACACAAAAGATTGGTAAAGACACAAATTTTGGAGATGGAGAGGCAAGGCTGAAGGGGAGGAGGAGGCCTTTATTTGAACATAACAATTCTTGTGTTGTTATGTTCAAAAGTCTTATCTAGTAAGTTTCCCATAGGAAGGTATTGGGAATAGAGACATATTTTTTTTTCAAAATTCCATGTAGGTGTCGTGGTATGGCACCATTTGCTTGTTAGGAAGTCATATGAGTTTATTTTACATGATGGTGTTCATTATGTTATTTTAGTCTTTGAAGCCAGTGACTCCATAGGGGCTTGTTTTTTTATTAAATTTGCCACCAGTCTCTACTTATTTGTCCCAGAGTAGTATGTGATATCTCATAGGCAGGGATTTGAAACTATTTTTTTAAGAATTCTGGACTGACTGGTTTCCTGGATGATGAGGTCTTAGGCTATGGGAACTTTACTGTCTGCTGATTTTTGTAATAAGTAACGCAAAGAATTGGTAAAGACACCAATTTTGGAGATGGAGAGGAAAGGCTGAAGGGGAGGAGGAGGCCTTTATTTGAAGATAACAATTCTTGTGTTGTTATGTTCAAAAGTCTTATCTAGTAAGTTTCCCATAGCTCGCTATCTTTTTTTCCAAATTCTTCATGTACCCACTATCTGACAAATATAATAGAAGTAGCATTATTTACTCACCTAATATACCAAGAGCTGTTTTACAAATGGTTGGAGACTCATATGTATATTGGGCTTAAAGCCAATGCCTGTAGTGGTGCCATAGGTTCAGATAAAGAACCAGGACTGAAGCAGATTTTGAGAGCTTTTGTGTGATGATAAATTGTGTAGACTTAGGATATCCAGACCTTGTACGTTTTCCAATGTGTAGCTATCATGTGTTGTACTATAGAATCAATACATTTTGTAAAAAAAAGTGCTTGTAAAGGGGTATACACTTCTGGGTGAATTAATTCTGTGTTTTCCTGTTTATTGTAAAAAAGTTGGAAATTTTTAGGTATAGTTTTCAATTTTGTTTTATACTTGCACACATTTGATGTTAATGTTGTACTCTAATTTGATTTTGATTGGCTGTGTATAATCATGGAGACTTTATCTAGATTCTTTTACTATATTTTATATGTTATTCTGTTACATTGAAGTTAGATGTACCTCAAATCATTATAGTTACATTGGTAATATGGTGAGATTGCTATAATATCACTGTGTCATTTCCATTATGTTCATCTAATTTCCAATGGAGATGTCTGGTCAGAAGTGGTTTGTTTGGTTCAGTTGCTGGGCCCTCCTTGGATATTGGTGCTTCATGTGAAGTGGAATAACTTAGGGTAGGTCCCTTTAGCTGGATTTGGTCAGGGCAATAAAGAGAGATGTAATGCTTATGTTATTGCTCCTCTCTCTCGAGGTAAAATTGTGTGATCTGAGATGGTATCATGTTTGTTTTGGAGAAATACCACAGTCCAATAACCTTAAAAGGTATTGGGAATAAAGAGGTCTGCTTTTTTCAAAATTCTGTGTAGGTGTCATAGTATGGCGCCATTTGCTGGTTAGGAAGTCATCTGATTTGATTTTAGTGATGATGTTCACTGTGTTTTTTTAGTCTTTGAAACCAGTGACTCCACAGGGACTTGGTTTTGGTAAATTTGTCACCAGTCTCTACTTCTGTGTACCAGAGTAGTATGTGATATCTGATAGCCAGGGGTTTGAAACTATTTTTTTAAGAATTCTGTTCTGACTGGATTTCCGGATTATGAGGTCCTAGGCTATAGGAACTTTAGTATTTGCTGCTATTTACAATAAGTGACACATAAGATTGGTAAAGACACCAATTTTGGAGATGGAGAGGCAAGGCTGAAGGGGAGGAGGAGGCCTTTATTTGAAGATAACAATTCTTGTGTTGTTATGTTCAAAAGTCTTATCTAGTAAGTTTCCCATAGGAAGGTATTGGGAATAGAGACATATTTTTTTTTTCAAAATTCCATGTAGGTGTCGTGGTATGGCACCATTTGCTTGTTAGGAAGTCATATGAGTTTATTTTACATGATGGTGTTCATTATGTTATTTTAGTCTTTGAAGCCAGTGACTCCATAGGGGCTTGTTTTTTGATTAAATTTGCCACCAGTCTCTACTTATTTGTCCCAGAGTAGTATGTGATATCTCATAGGCAGGGATTTGAAACTATTTTTTTAAGAATTCTGGACTGACTGGTTTCCTGGATGATGAGGTCTTAGGCTATGGGAACTTTACTGTCTGCTGATTTTTATAATAAGTAACGCAAAGAATTGGTAAAGACACCAATTTTTGAGATGGAGAGGAAAGGCTGAAGGGGAGGAGGAGGATTTTATTTGAAGATAACAATTCTTGTGTTGTTATGTTCAAAAGTCTTATCTAGTAAGTTTCCCATAGCTCGCTATCTTTTTTTCCAAATTCTTCATGTACCCACTATCTGACAAATATAATAGAAGTAGCATTATTTACTCACCTAATATACCAAGAGCTGTTTTACAAATGGTTGGAGACTCATATGTATATTGGGCTTAAAGCCAATGCCTGTAGTGGTGCCATAGGTTTAGATAAAGAACCAGGACTGAAGCAGATTTTGAGAGCTTTTGTGTGATGATAAATTGTGTAGACTTAGGATATCCAGACCTTGTACGTTTTCCAATGCGTAGCTATCATTTGTTGTACTATAGAATCAATACATTTTGTAAAAAAAAAAGTGCTTGTAAAGGGGTATACACTTCTGGGTGAATTAATTCTGTGTTTTCCTGTTTATTGTAAAAAAGTTGGAAATTTTTTGGTATAGTTTTCAATTTTGTTTTATACTTGCACACATTTCATGTTAATGTTGTACTCTCATTTGATTTTGATTGGCTGTGTATAATCATGGAGATTTTATCTAGATTCTTTTACTATATTTTATATGTTATTCTGTTACATTGAAGTTAGATGAACCTCAAATCATTATAGTTACATTGGTAATATGGTGAGATTGCTATCATATCACTGTGTCATTTCCATTATGTTCATCTAATTTCCAATGGAGATGTCTGGTCAGAAGTGGTTTGTTTGGTTCAGTTGCTGGGCCCTCCTTGGATATTGGTGCTTCATGTGAAGTGGATTAACTTAGGGTAGGTCCCTTTAGCTGGATTTGGTCAGGGCAATAAAGAGAGATGTAATGCTTATGTTATTGCTCCTCTCTCTCAAGGTAAAATTGTGTGGTCTGAGATGGTATCAGGTTTGTTTTGGAGAAATACCACAGACCAATAACCTTGAAAGGTATTGGGAATAAAGAGGTCTGCTTTTTTCAAAATTCTGTGTAGGTGTCATAGTATGGCGCCATTTGCTGGTTAGGAAGTCATCTGATTTGATTTTAGTGATGGTGTTCACTGTGTTTTTTTAGTCTTTGAAACCAGTGACTCCACAGGGACTTGGTTTTGGTAAATTTGTCACCAGTCTCTACTTCTGTGTACCAGAGTAGTATGTGATATCTGATAGCCAGGGGTTTGAAACAATTTTTTTAAGAATTCTGTACTGACTGGATTTCCGCATTATGAGGTCCTAGGCTATAGGAACTTTAGTATTTGCTGCTATTTACAATAAGTGACACATAGGATTGGTAAAGACACCAATTTTGGAGATGGAGAGGAAAGGCTGAAGGGGAGGAGGAGGCCTATATTTGAAGATAACAATTCTTGTGTTGTTATGTTCAAAAGTCTTATCTAGTAAGTTTCCCATAGGAAGGTATTGGGAATAGAGACATATTTATTTTTCAAAATTCCATGTAGGTGTCGTGGTATGGCACCATTTGCTTGTTAGGAAGTCATATGAGTTTATTTTACATGATGGTGTTCATTATGTTATTTTAGTCTTTGAAGCCAGTGACTCCATAGGGACTTGTTTTTTGATTAAATTTGCCACCAGTCTCTACTTATTTGTCCCAGAGTAGTATGTGATATCTCATAGGCAGGGATTTGAAACTATTTTTTTAAGAATTCTGGACTGACTGGTTTCCTGGATGATGAGGTCTTAGGCTATGGGAACTTTACTGTCTCTTCTGATTTTTATAATAAGTAACGCAAAGAATTGGTAAAGACACCAATTTTGGAGATGGAGAGGAAAGGCTGAAGGGGAGGAGGAGGCCTTTATTTGAAGATAACAATTCTTGTGTTGTTATGTTCAAAAGTCTTATCTAGTAAGTTTCCCATAGCTCGCTATCTTTTTTTCCAAATTCTTCATGTACCCACTATCTGACAAATATAATAGAAGTAGCATTATTTACTCACCTAATATACCAAGAGCTGTTTTACAAATGGTTGGAGACTCATATGTATATTGGGCTTAAAGCCAATGCCTGTAGTGGTGCCATATGTTTAGATAAAGAACCAGGACTGAAGCAGATTTTGAGAGCTTTTATGTGATGATAAATTGTGTAGACTTAGGATATCCAGACCTTGTACGTTTTCCAATGCATAGCTATCATGTGTTGTACTATAGAATCAATACATTTTGTAAAAAAAAAAGTGCTTGTAAAGGGGTATACACTTCTGGGTGAATTAATTCTGTGTTTTCCTGTTTACTGTAAAAAAGTTGGGATTTTTTTGGTATAGTTTTCAATTTTGTTTTATACTTGCACACATTTCATGTTAATGTTGTACTCTCATTTGATTTTGATTGGCTGTGTATAATCATGGAGATTTTATCTAGATTATTTTACTATATTTTATATGTTATTCTGTTACATTGAAGTTAGATGTACCTCAAATCATTATAGTTAAATTGGTAATATGGTCAGATTGCTATCATATCACTGTGTCATTTCCATTATGTTCATCTAATTTCCAATGGAGATGTCTGGTCAGAAGTGGTTTGTTTGGTTCAGTTGCTGGGCCCTCCTTGGATATTGGTGCTTCATGTGAAGTGGAATAACTTAGGGTAGGTCCCTTTAGCTGGATTTGGTCAGGGCAATAAAGAGAGATGTAATGCTTATGTTATTGCTCCTCTTTCTCAAGGTAAAATTGTGTGGTCTGAGATGGTATCATGTTTGTTTTGGAGAAATACTACAGACCAATAACCTTGAAAGGTATTGTGAATAAAGAGGTCTGCTTTTTTCAAAATTCTGTGTAGGTGTCATAGTATGGCGCCATTTGCTGGTTAGGAAGTCATCTGATTTGATTTTAGTGATGGTGTTCACTGTGTTTTTTTAGTCTTTGAAACCAGTGACTACACAGGGACTTGGTTTTGGTAAATTTGTCACCAGTCTCTACTTCTGTGTACCAGAGTAGTATGTGATATCTGATAGCCAGGGGTTTGAAACTATTTTTTTTAAGAATTCTGTACTGACTGCATTTCCGGATTATGAGGTCCTAGGCTATAGGAACTTTAGTATTTGCTGCTATTTACAATAAGTGACACATAAGATTGGTAAAGACACCAATTTTGGAGATGGAGAGGCAAGGCTGAAGGGGAGGAGGAGGCCTTCATTTGAAGATAACAATTCTTGTGTTGTTATGTTCAAAAGTCTTATCTAGTAAGTTTCCCATAGGAATGTATTGGGAATAGAGATATATTTTTTTTTCAAAATTCCATGTAGGTGTCGTGGTATGGCACCATTTGCATGTTAGGAAGTCATATGAATTTATTTTACATGATGGTGTTCATTATGTTATTTTAGTCTTTAAAGCCAGTGACTCCATAGGGACTTGTTTTTTGATTAAATTTGCCACCAGTCTCTACTTATTTGTCCCAGAGTAGTATGTTATATCTCATAGGCAGGGATTTGAAACTATTTTTTTAAGAATTCTGGACTGACTGGTTTCCTGGATGATGAGGTCTTAGGCTATGGGAACTTTACTGTCTGCTGATTTTTATAATAAGTAACGTAAAGAATTGGTAAAGACACCAATTTTGGAGATGGAGAGGAAAGGCTGAAGGGGAGGAGGAGGCCTTTATTTGAAGATAACAATTCTTGTGTTGTTATGTTCAAAAGTCTTATCTAGTAAGTTTCCCATAGCTCGCTATCTTTTTTTCCAAATTCTTCATGTACCCACTATCTGACAATTATAATAGAAGTAGCATTATTTACTCACCTAATATTCCAAGAGCTGTTTTACAAATGGTTGGAGACTCATATGTATATTGGGCTAAAAGCCAATGCCTGTAGTGGTGCCATAGGTTTAGATAAAGAACCAGGACTGAAGCAGATTTTGAGAGCTTTTGTGTGATGATAAATCGTGTAGACTTAGGATATCCAGACCTTGTACGTTTTCCAATGCGTAGCTATCATGTGTTGTACTATAGAATCAATACATTTTGTAAAAAAAAAAGTGCTTGTAAAGGGGTATACACTTCTGGGTGAATTAATGTTTTCCTGTTTACTGTAAAAAAGTTGGGATTTGTTGGTATAGTTTTCAATTTTGTTTTATACTTGCACACATTTCATGTTAATGTTGTACTCTCATTTGATTTTGATTGGCTGTGTATAATCATGGAGATTTTATCTAGATTATTTTACTATATTTTATATGTTATTCTGTTACATTGAAGTTAGATGTACCTCAAATCATTATAGTTACATTGGTAATATGGTGAGATTGCTATCATATCACTGTGTCATTTCCATTATGTTCATCTAATTTCCAATGGAGATGTCTGGTCAGAAGTGGTTTGTTTGGTTCAGTTGCTGGGCCCTCCTTGGATATTGGTGCTTCATGTGAAGTGGAATAACTTAGGGTAGGTCCCTTTAGCTAGATTTGGTCAGGGCAATAAAGAGAGATGTAATGCTTATGTTATTGCTCCTCTCTCTCAAGGTAAAATTGTGTGGTCTGAGATGGTATCATGTTTGTTTTGGAGAAATACTACAGACCAATAACCTTGAAAGGTATTGGGAATAAAGAGGTCTGCTTTTTTCAAAATTCTGTGTAGGTGTCATAGTATGGCGCCATTTGCTGGTTAGGAAGTCATCTGATTTGATTTTAGTGATGGTGTTCACTGTGTTTTTTTAGTCTTTGAAACCAGTGACTCCACAGGGACTTGGTTTTGGTAAATTTGTCACCAGTCTCTACTTCTGTGTACCAGAGTAGTATGTGATATCTGATAGCCAGGGGTTTGAAACTATTTTTTTAAGAATTCTGTACTGACTGGATTTCCGGATTATGAGGTCCTAGGCTATAGGAACTTTAGTATTTGCTGCTATTTACAATAAGTGACACAAAAGATTGGTAAAGACACCAATTTTGGAGATGGAAAGGCAAGGCTGAAGGGGAGGAGGAGGCCTTCATTTGAACATAACAATTCTTGTGTTGTTATGTTCAAAAGTCTTACCTAGTAAGTTTCCCATAGGAAGGTATTGGGAATAGAGACATTTTTTTTTTCAAAATTCCATGTAGGTGTCGTGGTATGGCACCATTTGCTTGTTAGGAAGTCATATGAATTTATTTTACATGATGGTGTTCATTATGTTATTTTAGTCTTTAAAGCCAGTAACTCCATAGGGACTTGTTTTTTTATTAAATTTGCCACCAGTCTCTACTTATTTGTCCCAGAGTAGTATGTGATATCTCATAGGCAGGGATTTGAAACTATTTTTTTAAGAATTCTGGACTGACTGGTTTCCTGGATGATGAGGTCTTAGGCTATGGGAACTTTACTGTCTGCTTATTTTTATAATAAGTAACGCAAAGAATTGGTAAAGACACCAATTTTGGAGATGGAGAGGAAAGGCTGAAGGGGAGGAGGAGGCCTTTATTTGAAGCTAACAATTCTTGTGTTGTTATGTTCAAAAGTCTTATCTAGTAAGTTTCCAATAGCTCGCTATCTTTTTTTCCTAATTCTTCATGTACCCACTATCTGACAAATATAATAGAAGTAGCATTATTTACTCACCTAATATACCAAGAGCTGTTTTACAAATGGTTGGAGACTCATATGTATATTGGGCTTAAAGCCAATGCCTGTAGTGGGGCCATAGGTTTAGATAAAGAACCAGGACTGAAGCAGATTTTGAGAGCTTTTGTGTGATGATAAATTGTGTAGAATTAGGATATCCAGACCTTGTACGTTTTCCAATGCATAGCTAACATGTGTTGTACTATAGAATCGATACATTTTGTAAAAAAAAAAAGTGCTTGTAAAGGGGTATACACTTCTGGGTGAATTAATTCTGTGTTTTCCTGTTTACTGTAAAAAAGTTGGGATTTTTTGGTATAGTTTTCTATTTTGTTTTATACTTGCACACATTTCATGTTAATGTTGTACTCTCATTTGATTTTGATTGGCTGTGTATAATTATGGAGATTTTATCTAGATTCTTTTACTATATTTTATATGTTATTCTGTTACATTGAAGTTAGATGTACCTCAAATCATTATAGTTACATTGGTAATATGGTGAGATTGCTATCATATCACTGTGTCATTTCCATTATGTTCATCTAATTTCCAATGGAGATGTCTGGTCAGAAGTGGTTTGTTTGGTTCAGTTGCTGGGCCCTCCTTGGATATTGGTGCTTCATGTGATGTGGAATTACTTAGGGTAGGTCCCTTTTGCTGGATTTGGTCAGGGCAATAAAGAGAGATGTAATGCTTATGTTATTGCTCCTCTCTCTCAAGGTAAAATTGTGTGGTCTGAGATGGTATCATGTTTGTTTTGGAGAAATACCACAGACCAATAACCTTAAAAGGTATTGGGAATAAAGTGGTCTGCTTTTTTCAAAATTCTGTGTAGGTGTCATAGTATGGCACCATTTGCTGGTTAGGAAGTCATCTGATTTTATTTTAGTGATGGTGTTAACTGTTTTTTTTTTAGTCTTTGAAACCAGTGACTCCACAGGGAATTGGTTTTGGTAAATTTGTCACCAGTCTCTACTTCTGTGTACCAGAGTAGTATGTGATATCTGATAGCCAGGGGTTTGAAACTATTAATTTAAGAATTCTGTACTGACTGGATTTCCGGATTATGAGGTCCTAGGCTATAGGAACTTTAGTATTTGCTGCTATTTACAATAAGTGACACATAAGATTGGTAAAGACACCAATTTTGGAAATGGAGAGGCAAGGCTGAAGGGGAGGAGGAGGCCTTTATTTGAAGATAACAATTCTTGTGTTGTTATGTTCAAAAGTCTTATCTAGTAAGTTTCCCATAGGAAGGTATTGGGAATAGAGACATATTTTTTTTTCAAAATTCCATGTAGGTGTCGTGGTATGGCACCATTTGCTTGTTAGGAAGTCATATGAGTTTATTTTACATGATTGTGTTCATTATGTTATTTTAGTCTTTGAAGCCAGTGACTCCACAGGGACTTGTTTTTTGATTAAATTTGCCACCAGTCTCTACTTATTTGTCCCAGAGTAGTATGTGATATCTCATAGGCAGGGATTTGAAACTATTTTTTTAAGAATTCTGGACTGACTGGTTTCCTGGATGATGAGGTCTTAGGCTATGGGAACTTTACTGTCTGCTTATTTTTATAATAAGTAACGCAAAGAATTGGTAAAGACACCAATTTTGGAGATGGAGAGGAAAGGCTGAAGGGGAGGAGGAGGCCTTTATTTGAAGCTAACAATTCTTGTGTTGTTATGTTCAAAAGTCTTATCTAGTAAGTTTCCAATAGCTCGCTATCTTTTTTTCCTAATTCTTCATGTACCCACTATCTGACAAATATAATAGAAGTAGCATTATTTACTCACCTAATATACCAAGAGCTGTTTTACAAATGGTTGGAGACTCATATGTATATTGGGCTTAAAGCCAATGCCTGTAGTGGGGCCATAGGTTTAGATAAAGAACCAGGACTGAAGCAGATTTTGAGAGCTTTTGTGTGATGATAAATTGTGTAGAATTAGGATATCCAGACCTTGTACGTTTTCCAATGCATAGCTAACATGTGTTGTACTATAGAATCGATACATTTTGTAAAAAAAAAAAGTGCTTGTAAAGGGGTATACACTTCTGGGTGAATTAATTCTGTGTTTTCCTGTTTACTGTAAAAAAGTTGGGATTTTTTGGTATAGTTTTCTATTTTGTTTTATACTTGCACACATTTCATGTTAATGTTGTACTCTCATTTGATTTTGATTGGCTGTGTATAATTATGGAGATTTTATCTAGATTCTTTTACTATATTTTATATGTTATTCTGTTACATTGAAGTTAGATGTACCTCAAATCATTATAGTTACATTGGTAATATGGTGAGATTGCTATCATATCACTGTGTCATTTCCATTATGTTCATCTAATTTCCAATGGAGATGTCTGGTCAGAAGTGGTTTGTTTGGTTCAGTTGCTGGGCCCTCCTTGGATATTGGTGCTTCATGTGATGTGGAATTACTTAGGGTAGGTCCCTTTTGCTGGATTTGGTCAGGGCAATAAAGAGAGATGTAATGCTTATGTTATTGCTCCTCTCTCTCAAGGTAAAATTGTGTGGTCTGAGATGGTATCATGTTTGTTTTGGAGAAATACCACAGACCAATAACCTTAAAAGGTATTGGGAATAAAGTGGTCTGCTTTTTTCAAAATTCTGTGTAGGTGTCATAGTATGGCACCATTTGCTGGTTAGGAAGTCATCTGATTTTATTTTAGTGATGGTGTTAACTGTTTTTTTTTTAGTCTTTGAAACCAGTGACTCCACAGGGAATTGGTTTTGGTAAATTTGTCACCAGTCTCTACTTCTGTGTACCAGAGTAGTATGTGATATCTGATAGCCAGGGGTTTGAAACTATTAATTTAAGAATTCTGTACTGACTGGATTTCCGGATTATGAGGTCCTAGGCTATAGGAACTTTAGTATTTGCTGCTATTTACAATAAGTGACACATAAGATTGGTAAAGACACCAATTTTGGAAATGGAGAGGCAAGGCTGAAGGGGAGGAGGAGGCCTTTATTTGAAGATAACAATTCTTGTGTTGTTATGTTCAAAAGTCTTATCTAGTAAGTTTCCCATAGGAAGGTATTGGGAATAGAGACATATTTTTTTTTCAAAATTCCATGTAGGTGTCGTGGTATGGCACCATTTGCTTGTTAGGAAGTCATATGAGTTTATTTTACATGATTGTGTTCATTATGTTATTTTAGTCTTTGAAGCCAGTGACTCCACAGGGACTTGTTTTTTGATTAAATTTGCCACCAGTCTCTACTTATTTGTCCCAGAGTAGTATGTGATATCTCATAGGCAGGGATTTGAAACTATTTTTTTAAGAATTCTGGATTGACTGGTTTCCTGGATGATGAGGTCTTAGGCTATGGGATATTTACTGTCTGCTGATTTTTATAATAAGTAACGCAAAGAATTGGTAAAGACACCAATTTTGAAGATGGAGAGGAAAGGCTGAAGGGGAGGAGGAGGCCTTTATTTGAAGATAACAATTCTTGTGTTGTTATGTTCAAAAGTCTTATCTAGTAAGTTTCCCATAGCTCGCTATCTTTTTTTCCAAATTCTTCATGTACCCACTATCTGACAAATATAATTGAAGTAGCATTATTTACTCACCTAATATTCCAAGAGCTGTTTTACAAATGGTTGGAGACTCATATGTATATTGGGCTTAAAGCCAATGCCTGTAGTGGGGCCATAGGTTTAGATAAAGAACCAGGACTGAAGCAGATTTTGAGAGCTTTTGTGTGATGATAAATTGTGTAGACTTAGGATATCCAGACCTTGTACGTTTTCCAATGCATAGCTATCATGTGTTGTACTATAGAATCGATACATTTTGTAAAAAAAAAAAGTGCTTGTAAAGGGGTATACACTTCTGGGTGAATTAATTCTGTGTTTTCCTGTTTACTGTAAAAAAGTTGGAATTTTTTGGTATAGTTTTCTATTTTGTTTTATACTTGCACACATTTCATGTTAATGTTGTACTCTCATTTGATTTTGATTGGCTGTGTATAATTATGGAGATTTTATCTAGATTCTTTTACTATATTTTATATGTTATTCTGTTACATTGAAGTTAGATGTACCTCAAATCATTATAGTTACATTGGTAATATGGTGAGATTGCTATCATATCACTGTGTCATTTCCATTATGTTCATCTAATTTCCAATGGAGATGTCTGGTCAGAAGTGGTTTGTTTGGTTCAGTTGCTGGGCCCTCCTTGGATATTGGTGCTTCATGTGATGTGGAATTACTTAGGGTAGGTCCCTTTTGCTGGATTTGGTCAGGGCAATAAAGAGAGATGTAATGCTTATGTTATTGCTCCTCTCTCTCAAGGTAAAATTGTGTGGTCTGAGATGGTATCATGTTTGTTTTGGAGAAATACCACAGACCAATAACCTTAAAAGGTATTGGGAATAAAGTGGTCTGCTTTTTTCAAAATTCTGTGTAGGTGTCATAGTATGGCACCATTTGCTGGTTAGGAAGTCATCTGATTTTATTTTAGTGATGGTGTTAACTGTTTTTTTTTTAGTCTTTGAAACCAGTGACTCCACAGGGAATTGGTTTTGGTAAATTTGTCACCAGTCTCTACTTCTGTGTACCAGAGTAGTATGTGATATCTGATAGCCAGGGGTTTGAAACTATTAATTTAAGAATTCTGTACTGACTGGATTTCCGGATTATGAGGTCCTAGGCTATAGGAACTTTAGTATTTGCTGCTATTTACAATAAGTGACACATAAGATTGGTAAAGACACCAATTTTGGAAATGGAGAGGCAAGGCTGAAGGGGAGGAGGAGGCCTTTATTTGAAGATAACAATTCTTGTGTTGTTATGTTCAAAAGTCTTATCTAGTAAGTTTCCCATAGGAAGGTATTGGGAATAGAGACATATTTTTTTTTCAAAATTCCATGTAGGTGTCGTGGTATGGCACCATTTGCTTGTTAGGAAGTCATATGAGTTTATTTTACATGATTGTGTTCATTATGTTATTTTAGTCTTTGAAGCCAGTGACTCCACAGGGACTTGTTTTTTGATTAAATTTGCCACCAGTCTCTACTTATTTGTCCCAGAGTAGTATGTGATATCTCATAGGCAGGGATTTGAAACTATTTTTTTAAGAATTCTGGACTGACTGGTTTCCTGGATGATGAGGTCTTAGGCTATGGGATATTTACTGTCTGCTGATTTTTATAATAAGTAACGCAAAGAATTGGTAAAGACACCAATTTTGAAGATGGAGAGGAAAGGCTGAAGGGGAGGAGGAGGCCTTTATTTGAAGATAACAATTCTTGTGTTGTTATGTTCAAAAGTCTTATCTAGTAAGTTTCCCATAGCTCGCTATCTTTTTTTCCAAATTCTTCATGTACCCACTATCTGACAAATATAATTGAAGTAGCATTATTTACTCACCTAATATTCCAAGAGCTGTTTTACAAATGGTTGGAGACTCATATGTATATTGGGCTTAAAGCCAATGCCTGTAGTGGGGCCATAGGTTTAGATAAAGAACCAGGACTGAAGCAGATTTTGAGAGCTTTTGTGTGATGATAAATTGTGTAGACTTAGGATATCCAGACCTTGTACGTTTTCCAATGCATAGCTATCATGTGTTGTACTATAGAATCGATACATTTTGTAAAAAAAAAAGTGCTTGTAAAGGGGTATACACTTCTGGGTGAATTAATTCTGTTTTCCTGTTTACTGTAAAAAAGTTGGGATTTTTTGGTATAGTTTTCAATTTTGTTTTATACTTGCACACATTTCATGTTAATGTTGTACTCTCATTTGATTTTGATTGGCTGTGTATAATCATGGAGATTTTATCTAGATTCTTTTACTATATTTTATATGTTATTCTGTTACATTGAAGTTAGATGTACCTCAAATCATTATAGTTACATTGGTAATATGGTGAGATTGCTATCATATCACTGTGTCATTTCCATTATGTTCATCTAATTTCCAATGGAGATGTCTGGTCAGAAGTGGTTTGTTTGGTTCAGTTGCTGGGCCCTCCTTGGATATTGGTGCTTCATGTGAAGTGGAATAACTTAGGGTAGGTCCCTTTAGCTGGATTTGGTCAGGGCAATAAAGAGAGATGTAATGCTTATGTTATTGCTCCTCTCTCTCAAGGTAAAATTGTGTGGTCTGAGATGGTATCAGGTTTGTTTTGGAGAAATACCACAGACCAATAACCTTGAAAGGTATTGGGAATAAAGATTTCTGCTTTTTTCAAAATTCTGTGTAGATGTCATAGTATGGCGCCATTTGCTGGTTAGGAAGTCATCTGATTTGATTTTAGTGATGGTGTTCACTGTGTTTTTTTAGTCTTTGAAACCAGTGACTCCACAGGGACTTGGTTTTGGTAAATTTGTCACCAGTCTCTACTTCTGTGTACCAGAGTAGTATGTGATATCTGATAGCCAGGGGTTTGAAACTATTTTTTAAAGAATTCTGTACTGACTGGATTTCCGGATTATGAGGTCCTAGGCTATAGGAACTTTAGTATTTGCTGCTATTTACAATAAGTGACACATAAGATTGGTAAAGACACCAATTTTGGAGATGGAGAGGCAAGGCTGAAGGGGAGGAGGGGGCCTTTATTTGAAGATAACAATTCTTGTGTTGTTATGTTCAAAAGTCTTATCTAGTAAGTTTCCCATAGGAAGGTATTGGGAATAGAGACATATTTTTTTTTTCAAAATTCCATGTAGGTGTCGTGGTATGGCACCATTTGCTTGTTAGGAAGTCATATGAGTTTATTTTATATGATGGTGTTCATTATGTTATTTTAGTCTTTGAAGCCAGTGACTCCATAGGGGCTTGTTTTTTGATTAAATTTGCCACCAGTCTCTACTTATTTGTCCCAGAGTAGTATGTGATATCTCATAGGCAGGGATTTGAAACTATTTTTTTAAGAATTCTGGACTGACTGGTTTCCTGGATGATGAGGTCTTAGGCTATGGGAACTTTACTGTCTGCTGATTTTTATAATAAGTAACGTAAAGAATTGGTAAAGACACCAATTTTGGAGATGGAGAGGAAAGGCTGAAGGGGAGGAGGAGGCCTTTATTTGAAGATAACAATTCTTGTGTTGTTATGTTCAAAAGTCTTATCTAGTAATTTTCCCATAGCTCGCTATCTTTTTTTCCAAATTCTTCATGTACCCACTATCTGACAAATATAATTGAAGTAGCATTATTTACTCACCTAATATACCAAGAGCTGTTTTACAAATGGTTGGAGACTCATATGTATATTGGGCTTAAAGCCAATGCCTGTAGTGGTGCCATAGGTTTAGATAAAGAACCAGGACTGAAGCAGATTTTGAGAGCTTTTGTGTGATGATAAATTGTGTAGACTTAGGATATCCAGACCTTGTACGTTTTCCAATGCGTAGCTATCATGTGTTGTACTATAGAATCAATACATTTTGTAAAAAAAAGTGCTTGTAAAGGGGTATACACTTCTGGGTGAATTAATTCTGTGTTTTCCTGTTTACTGTAAAAAAGTTGGGATTTTTTGGTATAGTTTTCAATTTTGTTTTATGCTTACACACATTTCATTTTAATGTTGTACTCTTATTTGATTTTGATTGGCTGTGTATAATCATGGAGATTTTATCTAGATTCTTTTACTATATTTTATATGTTATTCTGTTACATTGAAGTTAGATGTACCTCAAATCATTATAGTTACATTGGTAATATGGTGAGATTGCTATCATATCACTGTGTCATTTCCATTATGTTCATCTAATTTCCAATGGAGATGTCTGGTCAGAAGTGGTTTGTTTGGTTCAGTTGCTGGGCCCTCCTTGGATATTGGTACTTCATGTGAAGTGGAATAATTTAGGGTAGGTCCCTTTAGCTGGATTTGGTCAGGGCAATAAAGAGAGATGTAATGCTTATGTTATTGCTCCTCTCTCTCAAGGTAAAATTGTGTGGTCTGAGATGGTATCATGTTTGTTTTGGAGAAATACCACAGACCAATAACCTTGAAAGGTATTGGGAATAAAGAGGTCTGCTTTTTTCAAAATTCTGTGTAGGTGTCATAGTATGGCGCCATTTGCTGGTTAGGAAGTCATCTGATTTGATTTTAGTGATGATGTTCACTGTGTTTTTTTAGTCTTTGAAACCAGTGACTCCACAGGGACTTGGTTTTGGTAAATTTGTCACCAGTCTCTACTTCTGTGTACCAGAGTAGTATGTGATATCTGATAGCCAGGGCTTTGAAACTATTTTTTTAAGAATTCTGTACTGACTGGATTTCCGGATTATGAGGTCCTAGGCTATAGGAACTTTAGTATTTGCTGCTATTTACAATAAGTGACACATAAGATTGGTAAAGACACCAATTTTGGAGATGGAGAGGCAAGGCTGAAGGGGAGGAGGAGGCCTTTATTTGAAGATAACAATTCTTGTGTTGTTATGTTCAAAAGTCTTATCTAGTAAGTTTCCCATAGGAAAGTATTGGGAATAGAGACATATTTTTTTTTCAAAATTCCATGTAGGTGTCGTGGTATGGCACCATTTGCTTGTTAGGAAGTCATATGAGTTTATTTTACATGATGGTGTTCATTATGTTATTTTAGTCTTTGAAGCCAGTGACTCCATAGGGACTTGTTTTTTGATTATATTTGCCACCAGTCTCTACTTATTTGTCCCAGAGTAGTATGTGATATCTCATAGGCAGGGATTTAAAACTATTTTTTTAAGAATTCTGGACTGACTGGATTCCTGGATGATGAGGTCTTAGGCTATGGGAACTTTACTGTCTGCTGATTTTTATAATAAGTAACGCAAAGAATTGGTAAAGACACCAATTTTGGAGATGGAGAGGAAAGGCTGAAGGGGAGGAGGAGGCCTTTATTTGAAGATAACAATTCTTGTGTTGTTATGTTCAAAAGTCTTATCTAGTAAGTTTCCCATAGCTCGCTATCATTTTTTCCAAATTCTTCATGTACCCACTATCTGACAAATATAATTGAAGTAGCATTATTTACTCACCTAATATACCAAGAGCTGTTTTACAAATGGTTGGAGACTCATATGTATATTGGGCTTAAAGCCAATGCCTGTAGTGGTGCCATAGGTTTAGATAAAGAACCAGGACTGAAGCAGATTTTGAGAGCTTTTGTGTGATCATAAATTGTGTAGACTTAGGATATCCAGACCTTGTACGTTTTCCAATGCGTAGCTATCATGTGTTGTACTATAGAATCAATACATTTTGTAAAAAAAAAAGTGCTTGTAAAGGGGTATACACTTCTGGGTGAATTAATTCTATGTTTTCCTGTTTACTGTAAAAAAGTTGGGATTTTTTGGTATAGTTTTCAATTTTGTTTTATGCTTACACACATTTCATTTTAATGTTGTACTCTTATTTGATTTTGATTGGCTGTGTATAATCATGGAGATTTTATCTAGATTCTTTTACTATATTTTATATGTTATTCTGTTACATTGAAGTTAGATGTACCTCAAATCATTATAGTTACATTGGTAATATGGTGAGATTGCTATCATATCACTGTGTCATTTCCATTATGTTCATCTAATTTCCAATGGAGATGTCTGGTCAGAAGTGGTTTGTTTGGTTCAGTTGCTGGGCCCTCCTTGGATATTGGTGCTTCATGTGAAGTGGAATAACTTAGGGTAGGTCCCTTTAGCTGGATTTGGTCAGGGCAATAAAGAGAGATGTAATGCTTATGTTATTGCTCCTCTCTCTCAAGGTAAAATTGTGTGGTCTGAGATGGTATCAGGTTTGTTTTGGAGAAATACCACAGACCAATAACCTTGAAAGGTATTGGGAATAAAGAGGTCTGCTTTTTTCAAAATTCTGTGTAGGTGTCATAGTATGGCGCCATTTGCTGGTTAGGAAGTCACCTGATTTGATTTTAGTGATGGTGTTCACTGTGTTTTTTTAGTCTTTGAAACCAGTGACTCCACAGGGACTTGGTTTTGGTAAATTTGTCACCAGTCTCTACTTCTGTGTACCAGAGTAGTATGTGATATCTGATAGCCAGGGGTTTGAAACTATTTTTTTTAAGAATTCTGTACTGACTGGATTTCCGGATTATGAGGTCCTAGGCTATAGGAACTTTAGTATTTGCTGCTATTTACAATAAGTGACACATAAGATTGGTAAAGACACCAATTTTGGAGAAGGAGAGGCAAGGCTGAAGGGGAGGAGGAGGCCTTTATTTGAAGATAACAATTCTTGTGTTGTTATGTTCAAAAGTCTTATCTAGTAAGTTTCCCATAGGAAGGTATTGGGAATAGAGACATATTTTTTTTTTTCAAAATTCCATGTAGGTGTCGTGGTATGGCACCATTTGCTTGTTAGGAAGTCATATGAGTTTATTTTACATGATTGTGTTCATTATGTTATTTTAGTCTTTGAAGCCAGTGACTCCATAGGGACTTGTTTTTTGATTACATTTGCCACCAGTCTCTACTTATTTGTCCCAGAGTAGTATGTGATATCTCATAGGCAGGGATTTGAAACTATTTTTTTAAGAATTCTGGACTGACTGGTTTCCTGGATGATGAGGTCTTAGGCTATGGGAACTTTACTGTCTACTGATTTTTATAATAAGTAACGCAAAGAATTGGTAAAGACACCAATTTTGGAGATGGAGAGGAAAGGCTGAAGGGGAGGAGGAGGCCTTTATTTGAAGATAACAATTCTTGTGTTGTTATGTTCAAAAGTCTTATCTAGTAAGTTTCCCATAGCTCGCTATCTTTTTTTCCAAATTCTTCATGTACCCACTATCTGACAAATATAATAGAAGTAGCATTATTTACTCACCTAATATTCCAAGAGCTGTTTTACAAATGGTTGGAGACTCATATGTATATTGGGCTTAAAGCCAATGCCTGTAGTGGTGCCATAGGTTTAGGTAAAGAACCAGGACTGAAGCAGATTTTGAGAGCTTTTGTGTGATGATAAATTGTGTAGACTTAGGATATCCAGACCTTGTACGTTTTCCAATGCGTAGCTATCATGTGTTGTACTATAGAATCAATAAATTTTGGAAAAAAAAGTGCTTGTAAAGGGGTATACACTTCTGGGTGAATTAATTCTGTGTTTTCCTGTTTATTGTAAAAAAGTTGGGATTTTTTGGTATAGTTTTCAATTTTGTTTTATACTTGCACACATTTCATGTTAATGTTGTACTCTCATTTGATTTTGATTGGCTGTGTATAATCATGGAGATTTTATCTAGATTCTTTTACTATATTTTATATGTTATTCTGTTACATTGAAGTTAGATGTACCTCATATCATTATAGTTACATTGGTAATATGGTGAGATTGCTATCATATCACTGTGTCATTTCCATTATGTTCATCTAATTTCCAATGGAGATGTCTGGTCAGAAGTGGTTTGTTTGGTTCAGTTGCTGGGCCCTCCTTGGATATTGGTGCTTCATGTGAAGTGGAATAACTTAGGGTAGGTCCCTTTAGCTGGATTTGATCAGGGCAATAAAGAGAGATGTAATGCTTGTGTTATTGCTCCTCTCTCTCAAGGTAAAATTGTGTGGTCTGAGATGGTATCATGTTTGTTTTGGAGAAATACCACAGACCAATAACCTTGAAAGGTATTGGGAATAAAGAGGTCTGCTTTTTTCAAAATTCTGTGTAGGTGTCATAGTATGGCGCCATTTGCTGGTTAGGAAGTCATCTGATTTGATTTTAGTGATGGTGTTCACTGTGTTTTTTTAGTCTTTGAAACCAGTGACTCCACAGGGACTTGGTTTTGGTAAATTTGTCACCAGTCTCTACTTCTGTGTACCAGAGTAGTATGTGATATCTGATAGCCAGGGGTTTGAAACTATTTTTTTAAGAATTCTGTACTGACTGGATTTCCGGATTATGAGATCCTAGGCTATAGGAACTTTAGTATTTGCTGCTATTTACAATAAGTGACACATAAGATTGGTAAAGACACCAATATTGGAGATGGAGAGGCAAGGCTGAAGAGGAAGAGGAGGCTTTTATTTGAAGATAACAAATCCTTTGTTGTTATGTTCAAAAGTCTTATCTAGTAAGTTTCCCATAGGAAGGTATTGGGAATAGAGACATATTTTTTTTTCAAAATTCCATGTAGGTGTCGTGGTATGGCACCATTTGCTTGTTAGGAAGTCATATGAGTTTATTTTACATGATGGTGTTCATTATGTTATTTTAGTCTTTGAAGCCAGTGACTCCATAGGGACTTGTTTTTTTATTAAATTTGCCACCAGTCTCTACTTATTTGTCCCAGAGTAGTATGTGATATCTCATAGGCAGGGATTTGAAACTATTTTTTTAAGAATTCTGGACTGACTGGTTTCCTGGATGATGAGGTCTTAGGCTATGGGAACTTTACTGTCTGCTTATTTTTATAATAAGTAACGCAAAGAATTGGTAAAGACACCAATTTTGGAGATGGAGAGGAAAGGCTGAAGGGGAGGAGGAGGCCTTTATTTGAAGATAACAATTCTTGTGTTGATGTGTTCAAAAGTCTTATCTAGTAAGTTTCCCATAGCTCGCTATCTATTTTTCCAAATTCTTCATGTACCCACTATCTGACAAATATAATAGAAGTAGCATTATTTACTCACCTAATATTCCAAGAGCTGTTTTACAAATGGTTGGAGACTCATATGTATATTGGGCTTAAAGCCAATGCCTGTAGTGGTGCCATAGGTTTAGATAAAGAACCAGGACTGAAGCAGATTTTGAGAGCTTTTGTGTGATGATAAATTGTGTAGACTTAGGATATCCAGACCTTGTACGTTTTCCAATGCATAGCTATCATGTGTTGTACTATAAAATCAATACATTTTGTAAAAAAAAGTGCTTGTAAAGGGGTATATACACTTCTGGGTGAATTAATTCTGTGTTTTCCTGTTTACTGTAAAAAAGTTGGGATTTTTTGGTATAGTTTTCAATTTTGTTTTATACTTGCACACATTTCATGTTAATGTTGTACTCTCATTTGATTTTGATTGGCTGTGTATAATCATGGAGATTTTATCTAGATTCTTTTACTATATTTTATATGTTATTCTGTTACATTGAAGTTAGATGTACCTCAAATCATTATAGTTACATTGGTAATATGGTGAGATTGCTATCATATCACTGTGTCATTTCCATTATGTTCATCTAATTTCCAATGGAGATGTCTGGTCAGAAGTGGTTTGTTTGGTTCAGTTGCTGGGCCCTCCTTGGATATTGGTGCTTCATGTGAAGTGGAATAACTATGGGTAGGTCCCTTTAGCTGGATTTGGTCAGGGCAATAAAGAGAGATGTAATGCTTATGTTATTGCTCCTCTCTCTCAAGGTAAAATTGTGTGGTCTGAGATGGTATCATGTTTGTTTTGGAGAAATACCACAGACCAATAACCTTGAAAGGTATTGGGAATAAAGAGGTCTGCTTTTTTCAAAATTCTGTGTAGGTGTCATAGTATGGCGCCATTTGCTGGTTAGGAAGTCATCTGATTTGATTTAAGTGATGGTGTTCACTGTGTTTTTTTTAGTCTTTGAAACCAGTGACTCCACAGGGACTTGGTTTTGGTAAATTTGTCACCAGTCTCTACTTCTGTGTACCAGAGTAGTATGTGATATCTGTTAGCCAGGGGTTTGAAACTATTTTTTTAAGAATTCTGTACTGACTGGATTTCCGGATTATGAGGTCCTAGGCTATAGGAACTTTAGTATTTGCTGCTATTTACAATAAGTGACACATAAGATTGGTAAAGACACCAATATTGGAGGTGGAGAGGCAAGGCTGAAGGGGAGGAGGAGGCCTTTATTTGAAGATAACAATTCCTTTGTTGTTATGTTCAAAAGTCTTATCTAGTAAGTATCCCATAGAAAGGTATTGGGAATAGAGACATATTTTTTTTTCAAAATTCCATGTAGGTGTCGTGGTATGGCACCATTTGCTTGTTAGGAAGTCATATAAGTTTATTTTACATGATGGTGTTCATTATGTTATTTTAGTCTCTGAAGCCAGTGACTCCATAGGGACTTGTTTTTTGATTACATTTGCCACCAGTCTCTACTTATTTGTCCCAGAGTAGTATGTGATATCTCATAGGCAGGGATTTGAAACTATTTTTTTAAGAATTCTGGACTGACTGGTTTCCTGGATGATGAGGTCTTAGGCTATGGGAACTTTGCTGTCTGCTGATTTTTATAATAAGTAACGCAAAGAATTGGTAAAGACACCAATTTTGGAGATGGAGAGGAAAGGCTGAAGGGGAGGAGGAGGCCTTTATTTGAAGATAACAATTCTTGTGTTGTTATGTTCAAAAGTCTTATCTAGTAAGTTTCACATAGCTCGCTATCTTTTTTTCCAAATTCTTCATGTACCCACTATCTGACAAATATAATAGAAGTAGCATTATTTACTCACCTAATATTCCAAGAGCTGTTTTACAAATGGTTGGAGACTCATATGTATATTGGGCTTAAAGCCAATGCCTGTAGTGGTGCCATAGGTTTAGGTAAAGAACCAGGACTGAAGCAGATTTTGAGAGCTTTTGTGTGATGATAAATTGTGTAGACTTAGGATATCCAGACCTTGTACGTTTTCCAATGCGTAGCTATCATGTGTTGTACTATAGAATCAATAAATTTTGGAAAAAAAAGTGCTTGTAAAGGGGTATACACTTCTGGGTGAATTAATTCTGTGTTTTCCTGTTTATTGTAAAAAAGTTGGGATTTTTTGGTATAGTTTTCAATTTTGTTTTATACTTGCACACATTTCATGTTAATGTTGTACTCTCATTTGATTTTGATTGGCTGTGTATAATCATGGAGATTTTATCTAGATTATTTTACTATATTTTATATGTTATTCTGTTACATTGAAGTTAGATGTACCTCAAATCATTATAGTTACATTGGTAATATGGTGAGATTGCTATCATATCACTGTGTCATTTCCATTATGTTCATCTAATTTCCAATGGAGATGTCTGGTCAGAAGTGGTTTGTTTGGTTCAGTTGCTGGGACCTCCTTGGATATTGGTGCTTCATGTGAAGTGGAATAACTTAGGGTAGGTCCCTTTAGCTGGATTTGATCAGGGCAATAAAGAGAGATGTAATGCTTGTGTTATTGCTCCTCTCTCTCAAGGTAAAATTGTGTGGTCTGAGATGGTATCATGTTTGTTTTGGAGAAATACCACAGACCAATAACCTTGAAAGGTATTGGGAATAAAGAGGTCTGCTTTTTTCAAAATTCTGTGTAGGTGTCATAGTATGGCGCCATTTGCTGGTTAGGAAGTCATCTGATTTGATTTTAGTGATGGTGTTCACTGTGTTTTTTTAGTCTTTGAAACCAGTGACTCCACAGGGACTTGGTTTTGGTAAATTTGTCACCAGTCTCTACTTCTGTGTACCAGAGTAGTATGTGATATCTGATAGCCAGGGGTTTGAAACTATTTTTTTAAGAATTCTGTACTGACTGGATTTCCGGATTATGAGGTCCTAGGCTATAGGAACTTTAGTATTTGCTGCTATTTACAATAAGTGACACATAAGATTGGTAAAGACACCAATATTGGAGATGGAGAGGCAAGGCTGAAGAGGAAGAGGAGGCTTTTATTTGAAGATAGCAAATCCTTTGTTGTTATGTTCAAAAGTCTTATCTAGTAAGTTTCCCATAGGAAGGTATTGGGAATAGAGACATATTTTTTTTTCAAAATTCCATGTAGGTGTCGTGGTATGGCACCATTTGCTTGTTAGGAAGTCATATGAGTTTATTTTACATGATGGTGTTCATTATGTTATTTTAGTCTTTGAAGCCAGTGACTCCATAGGGACTTGTTTTTTTATTAAATTTGCCACCAGTCTCTACTTATTTGTCCCAGAGTAGTATGTGATATCTCATAGGCAGGGATTTGAAACTATTTTTTTAAGAATTCTGGACTGACTGGTTTCCTGGATGATGAGGTCTTAGGCTATGGGAACTTTACTGTCTGCTTATTTTTATAATAAGTAACGCAAAGAATTGGTAAAGACACCAATTTTGGAGATGGAGAGGAAAGGCTGAAGGGGAGGAGGAGGCCTTTATTTGAAGATAACAATTCTTGTGTTGTTATGTTCAAAAGTCTTATCTAGTAAGTTTCCCATAGCTCGCTATCTTTTTTTCCAAATTCTTCATGTACCCACTATCTGACAAATATAATAGAAGTAGCATTATTTACTCACCTAATATTCCAAGAGCTGTTTTACAAATGGTTGGAGACTCATATGTATATTGGGCTTAAAGCCAATGCCTGTAGTGGTGCCATAGGTTTAGATAAAGAACCAGGACTGAAGCAGATTTTGAGAGCTTTTGTGTGATGATAAATTGTGTAGACTTAGGATATCCAGACCTTGTACGTTTTCCAATGCGTAGCTATCATGTGTTGTACTATAAAATCAATACATTTTGTAAAAAAAAGTGCTTGTAAAGGGGTATATACACTTCTGGGTGAATTAATTCTGTGTTTTCCTGTTTACTGTAAAAAAGTTGGGATTTTTTGGTATAGTTTTCAATTTTGTTTTATACTTGCACACATTTCATGTTAATGTTGTACTCTCATTTGATTTTGATTGGCTGTGTATAATCATGGAGATTTTATCTAGATTCTTTTACTATATTTTATATGTTATTCTGTTACATTGAAGTTAGATGTACCTCAAATCATTATAGTTACATTGGTAATATGGTGAGATTGCTATCATATCACTGTGTCATTTCCATTATGTTCATCTAATTTCCAATGGAGATGTCTGGTCAGAAGTGGTTTGTTTGGTTCAGTTGCTGGGACCTCCTTGGATATTGGTGCTTCATGTGAAGTGGAATAACTTAGGGTAGGTCCCTTTAGCTGGATTTGGTCAGGGCAATAAAGAGAGATGTAATGCTTATGTTATTGCTCCTCTCTCTCAAAGTAAAATTGTGTGGTCTGAGATGGTATCATGTTTGTTTTGGAGAAATACCACAGACCAATAACCTTGAAAGGTATTGGGAATAAAGAGGTCTGCTTTTTTCAAAATTCTGTGTAGGTGTCATAGTATGGCGCCATTTGCTGGTTAGGAAGTCATCTGATTTGATTTTAGTGATGGTGTTCACTGTGTTTTTTTAGTCTTTGAAACCAGTGACTCCACAGGGACTTGGTTTTGGTAAATTTGTCACCAGTCTCTACTTCTGTGTACCAGAGTAGTATGTGATATCTGATAGCCAGGGGTTTGAAACTATTTTTTTAAGAATTCTGTACTGACTGGATTTCCGGATTATGAGGTCCTAGGCTATAGGAACTTTAGTATTTGCTGCTATTTACAATAAGTGACACATAAGATTGGTAAAGACACCAATATTGGAGATGGAGAGGCAAGGCTGAAGAGGAAGAGGAGGCTTTTATTTGAAGATAACAAATCCTTTGTTGTTATGTTCAAAAGTCTTATCTAGTAAGTTTCCCATAGGAAGGTATTGGGAATAGAGACATATTTTTTTTTCAAAATTCCATGTAGGTGTCGTGGTATGGCACCATTTGCTTGTTAGGAAGTCATATGAGTTTATTTTACATGATGGTGTTCATTATGTTATTTTAGTCTTTAAAGCCAGTGACTCCATAGGGACTTGTTTTTTTATTAAATTTGCCACCAGTCTCTACTTATTTGTCCCAGAGTAGTATGTGATATCTCATAGGCAGGGATTTGAAACTATTTTTTTATGAATTCTGGACTGACTGGTTTCCTGGATGATGAGGTCTTAGGCTATGGGAACTTTACTGTCTGCTGATTTTTATAATAAGTAACGCAAAGAATTGGTAAAGACACCAATTTTGGAGATGGAGAGGAAAGGCTGAAGGGGAGGAGGAGGCCTTTATTTGAAGTTAACAATTCTTGTGTTGTTATGTTCAAAAGTCTTATCTAGTAAGTTTCCCATAGCTCGCTATCTTTTTTTCCAAATTCTTCATGTACCCACTATCTGACAAATATAATAGAAGTAGCATTATTTACTCACCTAATATACCAAGAGCTGTTTTACAAATGGTTGGAGAGTCATATGTATATTGGGCTTAAAGCCAATGCCTGTAGTGGGGCCATAGGTTTAGATAAAGAACCAGGACTGAAGCAGATTTTGAGAGCTTTTGTGTGATTATAAATTGTGTAGACTTAGGATATCCAGACCTTGTACGTTTTCCAATGCATAGCTATCATGTGTTGTACTATAGAATCAATACATTTTGTAAAAAAAAGTGCTTGTAAAGGGGTATACACTTCTGGGTGAATTAATTCTGTGTTTTCCTGTTTACTGTAAAAAAGTTGGGATTTTTTGGTATAGTTTTCAATTTTGTTTTATGCTTACACACATTTCATGTTAATGTTGTACTCTTATTTGATTTTGATTGGCTGTGTATAATCATGGAGATTTTATCTAGATTCTTTTACTATATTTTATATGTTATTCTGTTACATTGAAGTTAGATGTACCTCAAATCATTATAGTTACATTGGCAATATGGTGAGATTGCTATCATATCACTGTGTCATTTCCATTATGTTCATCTAATTTCCAATGGAGATGTCTGGTCAGAAGTGGTTTGTTTGGTTCAGTTGCTGGGACCTCCTTGGATATTGGTGCTTCATGTGAAGTGGAATAACTTAGGGTAGGTCCCTTTAGCTGCATTTGGTCAGGGCAATAAAGAGAGATGTAATGCTTATGTTATTGCTCCTCTCTCTCAAGGTAAAATTGTGTGGTCTGAGATGGTATCATGTTTGTTTTTGAGAAATACCACAGACCAATAACCTTGAAAGATATTGGGAATAAAGAGGTCTGCTTTTTTCAAAATTCTGTGTAGGTGTCATAGTATGGCGCCATTTGCTGGTTAGGAAGTCATCTGATTTGATTTTAGTGATGGTGTTCACTGTTTTTTTTTAGTCTTTGAAACCAGTGACTCCACAGGGACTTGGTTTTGGTAAATTTGTCACCAGTCTCTACTTCTGTGTACCAGAGTAGTATGTGATATCTGATAGCCATGGGTTTGAAACTATTTTTTTAAGAATTCTGTACTGACTGGATTTCCGGATTATGAGGTCCTAGGCTATAGGAACTTTAGTATTTGCTGCTATTTACAATAAGTGACACATAAGATTGGTAAAGACACCAATTTTGGAGATGGAGAGGCAAGGCTGAAGGGGAGGAGGAGGCCTTTATTTGAAGATAACAATTCTTGTGTTGTTATGTTCAAAAGTCTTATCTAGTAAGTTTCCCATAGGAAGGTATTGGGAATAGAGACATATTTTTTTTTCAAAATTCCATGTAGGTGTCGTGGTATGGCACCATTTGCTTGTTAGGAAGTCATATGAGTTTATTTTACATGATGGTGTTCATTATGTTATTTTAGTCTTTGAAGCCAGTGACTCCATAGGGACTTGTTTTTTGATTAAATTTGCCACCAGTCTCTACTTATTTGTCCCAGAGTAGTATGTGATATCTCATAGGCAGGGTTTTGAAACTATTTTTTTAAGAATTCTGGACTGACTGGTTTCCTGGATGATGAGGTCTTAGGCTATGGGAACTTTACTGTCTGCTGATTTTTATAATAAGTAACATCAATCTGAAAATTGTAACATCAGTTTCTTGGATCTCAAATTATCGGCCACACCAGGCAATATAATTGAAACTGAAACATATCGTAAACCCACTTCAGGAAACACGATTTTACATGCTCATAGCAGCCATCCGAAACATACCATCATTTCCATACCAGTAGGTGAAATGGTTAGGGCAAAGAGAAATTGTAGCCACAGACGAAACTTCCAAAAAGAACAATCACAGATATGCCAAAGATTGCGCAGCAGGGGATACCAACAGTGGACACTAAACAGAGCAAAGGCAATAGTAGACATGAAACCAAGGGAACTTTTACTCCACAAAAATAAAAACAAAAATAACCACACAAACATAAACTTCAACATCACCAATGAAGCACAAGGAGGAGACAACCCTGCAAAACCAACTCTAATATTAGAATACAGCAATCAATTCACAGAAATTAAAAATATTATACAGAGATACCTTCCCATCCTTTATGAGGATGACAAATTAAACAAAATCCTCAAGGATGGGTATCGCATAGTTTCGAGGAGGGCACCCACACTAGGGAATACATTATCCCCTTCTTTATTCTCATCGAAAAACACAAAACCTACCTGGTTACACCACAAAGGTTTTTTCAAGTGTGGTTCACATCCCTGCAAAACATGCTACTTTGCCCAAGCCACCAAAATCTTTAAAGATTCCCATGGGACCAACAGTTTCCCTATCAAATCTTACATTAATTGTAACAGTGACCACGTTACATACATTATCGAATGTACAGACTGCAACCTCAAATATGTGGGTTGCACAACCAGGAAATTAAAAACCAGAGTTCTAGAGCACCTAGGATATATTAGGAACCCTAACATCATCAGTATCTCGAATGCGGCTAGGCATTTTATCACTAGTCATGACAGGTCCACTAAAACCTTCAGGGTATATGCCATTGAAAAAGCAATTTGTTCCATAAGAGGTGGAAACAAAAAACAACTATTATTGGACAGAGAAGCATTTTGGATTTTCAGTTTGAAAACCAGATTTCCCAACGGTCTTAATCTAAGACGAGAACTAATGTTTCATTATTAAATTAAGTCCATAAAATTCATACCCTCTTACTTTCTCTAATTTTCATATCAGATCTGGAAGAAAATATATATCCATAATTAATATCTGTCATTAACCAACTTGAAAAATCTACAGGTGCCGACACACGTCTAGTCAGCCACTTTTACACTACCTAATATCATTTGTATAATAATTAGAATCATACACACATATGATTTCATCACACATTAATACAGGTTTACTGACACATATTACATTCTCATTTGTATATTTTACATCACATATTCAGGTCTACACTGCTGTACATTATACACAACAATATAGGTCATCCCGTTTTTTCCTACAAATGTAATACCATTCATTGTACTTCTTTTTCACTATTTGAGACAAAATTTGTTCATGAAAATCTATATCCCCTGTTTGTTTTAAATGTCTAACAATTTAATGTTCTCTGTAACATTCATTCATGTTTTTAATTCTATTTTAATCTTCTGTTTCTTTTCCACACTTCATTTCTCTCTCTAGCCGATCTTTTTGCATGTACTCTGACCTCACATCCTGAGTCTTTTCCATGATATACTGTCTATTAATATACAATTTTCTCATTGATAAATATCATTAACCACAATCAACCAAAAAGGACAATCATTTTTTCCCATTATTTTTCTACTAGATTTATTACCTTATTTCTGGGTTCACTTTAAATATTTCTCATGTCTTTTTGTACGAAATAATTTTAATCTCAGTATCAATCATTTATTCCTTACGAATTTATTTTACATAAATACTCCTCTAACAGTGTCTTTCATTAAAATACAGGATATTATCTAATTTCTTGAGTTATTCCCCATAAATCAATAAGAACCGCTAATACATTTACCGGCTTTGTGGTTTACTAATCCCGATGGACACAGCTGATCGTGAATTTCCTTCCAAATGATACTAAATTAGCAATAAAGTATAATATTGGATAAATATTATCAATCATAATCAAATAAAAAGTGCAATCATCTCTTCTCACTATTTTTTCTACTAAAATCTTTACCATCTTTTTGGGTTCACTTTCATTATTGTTCATGTCTTTTTCTATGAGATAATTTTAAGTTTAGTATCAATTACTTATTCCTTACGAATTTCGTTTACACAAATACTTCTTTAACATTGTCCATTGTTAAAACACAGGATATATTCCAATTTCTTTAGCTACTCTCAATAAATCAATAAGAACCGCTAATACATTTACCGGCTTTTTTGATTCCTCAATCCCCATGGACACAGCTGTTCTTTAATTTCCCTCCAAATGACATTAAAACCGGAAATAAAAGCCAGGAGTGAACTCAGAGTACCTATGCATGCCATGAATAAGGACACAGACGTGTCAGAAACGCGTAGGCACATTTGAACAGGGCTTACTGCTATCCTTCACCTAAACATTCATTCCTGTACTCTGCCACAGAACTACTCCATATAGTTCTATCATTTTTATCTTTGTTATACCAATAAAATTGGAACAGGAGTTCCTTTTTAACGCACACCCAGCGCTGGATCTTGGTTCTGTTTTTTCTTCCTATAATAAGTAACGCAAAGAATTTGTAAAGACACCAATTTTGGAGATGGAGAGGAAAGGCTGAAGGGGAGGAGGAGGCCTTTATTTGAAGATAACAATTCTAGTGTTGTTATGTTCAAAAGTCTTATCTAGTAAGTTTCCCAGAGCTCGCTATCTTTTTTTCCAAATTCTTCATGTACCCACTATCTGACAAATATAAAAGAAGTAGCATTATTTACTCACCTAATATACCAAGAGCTGTTTTACAAATGGTTGGAGACTCATATGTATATTGTGCTTAAAGCCAATGTCTGTAGTGGTGCCATAGGTTTAGATAAAGAACCAGGACTGAAGCAGATTTTGAGAGCTTTTGTGTGATGATAAATTGTGTAGACTTAGGATATCCAGACCTTGTACGTTTTCCAATGCGTAGCCATCATGTGTTGTACTATAGAATCAATACATTTTGTAAAAAAAAAGTGCTTGTAAAGGGGTATACACTTCTGGGTGAATTAATTCTGTGTTTTCCTGTTTACTGTAAAAAAGTTGGGATTTTTTGGTATAGTTTTCAATTTTGTTTTATGCTTACACACATTTCATGTTAATGTTGTACTCTTATTTGATTTTGATTGGCTGTGTATAATCATGGAGATTTTATCTAGATTCTTTTACTATATTTTATATGTTATTCTGTTACATTGAAGTTAGATGTACCTCAAATCATTATAGTTACATTGGTAATATGGTGAGATTGCTATCATATCACTGTGTCATTTCCATTATGTTCATCTTTTTTCCAATGGAGATGTCTGGTCAGAAGTGGTTTGTTTGGTTCAGTTGCTGGGCCCTCCTTGGATATTGGTGCTTCATGTGAAGTGGAATAACTTAGGGTAGGTCCCTTTAGCTGGATTTGGTCAGGGCAATAAAGAGAGATGTAATGCTTATGTTATTGCTCCTCTCTCTCAAGGTAAAATTGTGTGGTCTGAGATGGTATCAGGTTTGTTTTGGAGAAATACCACAGACCAATAACCTTGAAAGGTATTGGGAATAAAGAGGTCTGCTTTTTTCAAAATTCTGTGTAGGTGTCATAGTATGGCGCCATTTGCTGGTTAGGAAGTCATCTGATTTGATTTTAGTGATGGTGTTCACTGTGTTTTTTTAGTCTTTGAAACCAGTGACTCCACAGGGTCTTGGTTTTGGTAAATTTGTCACCAGTCTCTACTTCTGTGTACCAGAGTAGTATGTGATATCTGATAACCAGGGGTTTGAAACTATTTTTTTAAGAATTCTGTACTGACTGGATTTCCGGATTATGAGGTCCTAGGCTATAGGAACTTTAGTATTTGCTGCTATTTACAATAAGTGACACAAAAGATTGGTAAAGACACAAATTTTGGAGATGGAGAGGCAAGGCTGAAGGGGAGGAGGAGGCCTTTATTTGAACATAACAATTCTTGTGTTGTTATGTTCAAAAGTCTTATCTAGCAAGTTTCCCATAGGAAGGTATTGGGAATAGATACATATTTTTTTTTCAAAATTCCATGTAGGTGTCGTGGTATGGCACCATTTGCTTGTTAGGAAGTCATATGAGTTTATTTTACATGATGGTGTTCATTATGTTATTTTAGTCTTTGAAGCCAGTGACTCCATAGGGACTTGTTTTTTGATTAAATTTGCCACCAGTCTCTACTTATTTGTCCCAGAGTAGTATGTGATATCTCATAGGCAGGGATTTGAAACTATTTTTTTAAGAATTCTGGACTGACTGGTTTCCTGGATGGTGAGGTCTTAGGCTATGGGAACTTTACTGTCTGCTGATTTTTATAATAAGTAACGCAAAGAATTGGTAAAGACACCAATTTTGGAGTTGGAGAGGAAAGGCTGAAGGGGAGGAGGAGGCCTTTATTTGAAGATAACAATTCTTGTGTTGTTATGTTCAAAAGTCTTATCTAGTAAGTTTCCCATAGCTCGCTATCTTTTTTTCCAAATTCTTCATGTACCCACTATCTGACAAATATAATAGAAGTAGCATTATTTACTCACCTAATATACCAAGAGCTGTTTTACAAATGGTTGGAGACTCATATGTATATTGGGCTTAAAGCCAATGCCTGTAGTGGTGCCATAGGTTTAGATAAAGAACCAGGACTGAAGCAGATTTTGAGAGCTTTTGTGTGATGATAAATTGTGTAGACTTAGGATATCCAGACCTTGTACGTTTTCCAATGCGTAGCTATCATGTGTTGTACTATAGAATCAATACATTTTGTAAAAAAAAAGTGCTTGTAAAGGGGTATACACTTCTGCGTGAATTAATTCTGTGTTTTCCTGTTTATTGTAAAAAAGTTGGACATTTTTTGGTATAGTTTTCAATTTTGTTTTATACTTGCACACATTTCATGTTAATGTTGTACTCTCATTTGATTTTGATTGGCTGTGTATAATCATGGAGATTTTATCTATATTCTTTTACTATATTTTATGTTATTCTGTTACATTGAAGTTAGATGTACCTCAAATCATTATAGTTACATTGGTAATATGGTGAGATTGCTATCATATCACTGTGTCATTTCCATTATGTTCATCTAATTTCCAATGGAGATGTCTGGTCAGAAGTGGTTTGTTTGGTTCAGTTGCTGGGCCCTCCTTGGATATTGGTGCTTCATGTGAAGTGGAATAACTTAGGGTAGGTCCCTTTAGCTGGATTTGGTCAGGGCAATAAACAGAGATGTAATGCTTATGTTATTGCTCCTCTCTCTCAAGGTAAAATTTTGTGGTCTGAGATGGTATCATGTTTGTTTTGGAGAAATACCACAGACCAATAAC